>NC_055975.1:4553737-4576237 GCF_018492685.1 Alosa sapidissima
GGCACCCCACACTATAGATATCGACTGTCAATGACGTCCACACATGACAAGCAGAAGAACCTGGAAAAGCTCCTTGTGTCCAGTAGATTTTGGATTGTATTGACTGATACCAACAATAACAACTCATCCCATTTGTGTGTGTACTGTACCATTGACATGGATCCCGTTTTCATAAATACTGACACATGTCCAAATTGTCTGTGCAGTGAGTGTGCATTGTGTTTTATGAACTGAGTTTTGGTGGTTTTTGGGCTTCTGAACACTGAAATAGGTCGGTCATCAGACCCCCCTGACTCGAGCAAAGCTATTCAGTTTGTTCACTCTCGCAGACCATGCAGCATGCATAGCCTGTTTAAATCAGACCCCCCCCACACCCCACTCCCACCCCACAAACTCTCTGAGGGAATATTCTCATTCCTGTATGCAAATGCTGTTTGTTGTGTATGTATATTTAGGGGCCAGGTGAGGTGATGAATAATGCATCCCAGCATAATTGCGCGGGTTCCTGTTTCACGCGGGGCTGGATGGCTGGATGAAGGCTGGTGGAGAACGAGAGACGGATGGTGGGATGAAGGGTGGCGGAGGAGAGACGGATGGCTTGCCGCAGGCCCCTTTGTTTACATCCATCTCTCCCCGAGTCAAATCTGTCCCGTTTTTTCTTCCTGCACTCTCTAATTCACCTGCTCCCTTTCATGTGTGTTCAAAGCAGCAGGCAGGAGAAGCCCTGGTGTACCAGAGCAAACGGGGATGTTCACACAAGACCAGAGGAGTAGGGTTTGATTGGTGCGCTGCACCAAAGCTAGGGCCGCGACCGCCAAAGACTACGTAGCATTGTGAACACTGCTAAGGAGATAGTATTTTGCATTTGACTTGCCTGGTGTATTTGAAGTTCAGACAGACTTCATTCGTTTTTGCTCTATATGTAGCGCTGTCAGCTGGTGCAGATGTTTTCTCTCCCCTCTCTCTGTCTTGTTCTCTCTCTCTCTCCTTTACTTTCACACCCTCTCTCTTTCTCTCTCTCTCTTTCTCTCTTTCACTCTCACTGCCTCTCACCCTCATTCTCTCTCTCTCTCTCTTGTTCCCTCCCTTGCTCCACCCAGTGCGACCTTCCCAAAAAACCTGGGGAGGACATTCATCTTGTCTCCCAGCGGGCCAGTCAGCTCAAGGTGAGGAGAGCTGAACCTTTGCAGCCAGCTGGAGCTCTGGCGGTGTGGTACGAGGCGGAGCCGTGCGGCGCGGTGTGGTGTGGTGTGGTGTGGTGCGGTACGGTGGGGGTTCGGCTGAGGCTGTGTGTGAAATGAGCCCCGATCACTGCGGCACGGCGGCTAGTTAACCATGCGAGCCTCCTGGGCCGGAGTCACAGCAGAGTGAGCAGCTCTCTCCCCCGTCTGCTCGCCCCACCACCACCACCTCCTCCACCACCTCCCCCTCACGCCGCGATGCTGCTAAACAGATTTCAAAAAACAGCAGCCGTGATTATGGAGAGCTTACCATCTGCCAAAAGTGAGAATGAGGTGGCTCAGTCCTACGTCTCGCTCTCTCTCTCTCTCTCTCTCTCTCTCACTCACACACACACACATACATATACACACTGTTTAGTGTTTGTGTGTTTATGCTGTGGAGAGAAAATAAACATTCACACGGACCACTCTATTTTGGCAGAGCACACATACAAATATTCATCTGTTTTTTGTGTCCCTACAGCATGAGTTAACTTTGGTCCATGCAGATTAGTGATGCATACCTTAATCGTGGATTATATTTCGCTCAAAATCACCATCTTGACAATATGCCAATCTATAGAAACTACGCTGCGTTCACAAGATTTGCATTCTAAATGGGTTTCAACAGCCTGTCGTACACGACTCTGATTGCTTCTGACCCCGGCGGTTCCCACTCAAATCTGCAGACCTCCCATCACAAGTCTTTATCAGTGCGCACATCTCCCCCCTGCAATCATCAATAATCTTGATAAGGAGCATCACACCGTCAAAGTATTGAGTAGCTCAGACAGTTTAATTAACCTACTGTAATGACAAGGCATGCGTGCGGAATCTGTAAATTTGCTGTGTACCGTCTCTCATTGGTGCGTAGCGTCGGGGAGCGGCAGAGTGCTGCGTGGTGTGGCGGTGGGTTGTGGCGGGGAGAGATAATCTCGGTTGAGCACCGTGTGCTGCAGTGGGTTTGTGTGCTGTTCGGGTTCGGTCCAGATGAGCTGTTGACTTAGCGCATGAATGCCTCATAAATAGATCTGTCCTGACCTGTTAGCCCTTGACTTGTGTGTGTGTGTGTGTGTGTGTGTGTGTGTGTGTTTGTGTTTGCTTGTGTATGTGTGTGTGTGTGTTTGGTTGCACATTTTTTTGGTAATGATGTTACTGCACTAGTGGTAGAGAAACCTGGCTGCCCTTCAAAAGGTATGTTTGGGTGTGAAAGTGTGTGTGTGTCTGTTTATTTGGGTACTGTGTGCCTGTATAGTACTGGTGTGCTTAATCCCTCAGAGTACCTCTGCATAAACAACAGCATGGGACAACACTGTGTCAGATCAAAGTAACTCCTTTCATCGCTCTCACTTTTAATTGTGTATCACCCCAACAGATAAGCTGAATGCTTCTGCAATAAATATGCAGTGCCATTACTTTTTTCATCTAAAACACAGTATGCAGACAAACACAAACACTGAATATGCAAATGACAGTTATGTTCTTAAAATATGTAAATAACAAGGCTATTAGTGTTGAAACAATTCGGAATGGATCTTACATGTCACATTCTCAACTTTCACCTGACGTGGACAGACCTGTGTCCGCTCCTCGGCCCTCAGCCTGGTTCTTTCCCATGCCTCCCCTGACCTTTCCCTTTGAGCTGACCGGGTCTGACAGACAGAGTCTTGGGCTCCGTTTTTTGATCTAAAATTCTGTTAAATCTTCTTTAATCCTGACAGGTTTCACTTTTCCTCTCCTCCACTTCCGAGGCGCATTGTCCTAATCCAAATCCGCGTGCTCTCCCGGCATGCTGGGAAGTGCTGAACGCTCCCTATCCTCATTCCCTTCAGCTGCAAATCCCCAAAGCAAAAGAACGCCAGGAGCTACTGTATGGCTTTCAGCCGGCCAAGAACGCAGTGAAGGTGGCTACTCGTAACATGCTACCATTTTTATAGAGGAATAGTTCCCTTATTTATCACATCACGCTTGCCTTATTTACGACCATTTAAAACAAGAATTATAATCTCTCTCTCTCTCTCTCACACACACACACACACACATACAAAGACAAAGAGCTCTCTGACAAGTGGTCTTCTCATTTGTGCCTGACCGCATCCCTCTGGATCGAATGAGATGCTGCTAACGGCCAGGAGAGGAGTCTGTGGTGTGGAAGCGTATCGATGTGGTACAGTCCGAGTGGCATGTTTCCACTGCAAGCTCCGCGGCTGTGCGCACGATCAGCGCCTCCCTAATCAACGAGCTCGCTGCTTGTTTGTCAAGGAAGTGCTGCTGGTAAGACTGAGAGTTGCCAATACCAAAACACTGGAGGCTGAAGTGGCCAGTGACTTCACAGAAGTGATGGTGGAGTGCAGATTCTAGCAGTTGGTTTCTGTCTGTGTTGTAGAGTACAAGTGTTATTTGAATGATTCCTGTGTGGTGATTGCAGCTCCTAAAAGCAGTAGATGTATTTCACTCGAATGTTGTTAAAATATCACTGAATCTCACTGTTCTCTGGTTTACTACACCTATACATAGACACTAGTACTGATCTAGGAACAGTGAAACATGTCCAGTAGTAATAATGTGTGTATTGTGTCATCTTCATCTCAACAAATCAATGGTCTTGGGCCCATGGAGGAACAATATGTCCATATTCCAATAGTGAAATGTGTGTAATCATAGATGATTGTAAAAGCATTCAGGATTCTGTTGAGCAAATAACATTAACCTTTTTTTACCACTGAAAACCTGTAATGGGTATGTTTTGTCATAAGAGGAGAGCATGGATTTGACATTTTTAAGATTTAAGAGTGAATCTGTTGGTGTGTGTGTGTGTGTGTGTGTGTGTGTCTGTGCATGTCAGTGTGTTTTCATGTGTCTGCCTTTAGCTCCAAGGAGACCAGTGGCTGTGTGACCAGCACTAATTAGCCACTAACGCCTCTTAAAGAGCATGACCTTTTGCACTTTTGCATCCCAAACACCCACCACCATCAGCAGGCTAGCAGCCTCCACCCAGCACTCTGTCCTTGGTGGCTGTGTTTATCTTGTTCTCCTTCTGTGCCTCTCTCTCTCTGTGTGTGTGTGTGTGCGTGTGTGTTTGCAGGCGTGTTGTATTTTCGTGTGTGTGTGTGCTTGTGTGTTTTCTTTCCCCCTTTTTTCTCTTTTCCTCTCTCTCACACTGCAGCAGCGTGCCTCTTTGACTGGGCATGCGGGGGCTAATCTGAGTTGTCCAGGCCTCCTTCTGGTCCCCAGGCTGCGGCGGGCGGCTGAAGCCAGCAGCACATCAATCACGTCCGCCGCGGACGACCGACTGCAGCCACCAGCCCCTTACCCCTTCCCTCATCTACCCTTTCCTCCTCCTCCTCTCTCTCTCTCTTCACACACACACTCACACACACACACATGCGCGCGCACACACACGCACGCACGCACGCACGCACGCACACATGCCCACATGTACACACATTCATCCTCATATACACACACACACACACCCTCGCACAACCCCATTTTCCTGGCACCACTGCCCAATCCAGCCCTGCTGAGAGAGGGGTGTGTGTGTGTGTGTGTGTGTGGGGAGGAGTGGGGAGAGGAGCCGAGCCCACCCCGACATCCAAACAGAGGGCGGATGGGAGAGACGGCTGGCTGGTGGGGGGTGATGGGGCGTGGGAGGCGGTTTGGTGGCTGGGAGGGGAGACAGAGTTGGCGTGAAATCCTCACTCGCTCCCCCTCCTCGGCTGAGCCGTGCCTCGGCACATTAATTAGCTGCCCCCCTCTCCCTCTCCCTCTCTCCATCTCCCTTTCCCTCTACCACCCCTCCTCCTTCTCCTCCTGCTCCTCCTCCAGAGCTGCAGCTTGTTTTGACTGTGCGGGGAGGCGAGCGGCTGTCGGAGACGTCAACATGTCTGGCGCACAAGAGCCCCTGTCCATCGGCACGTCTGTGTCGGGGATGCCAGGGAGAGGTCTTTCTCTCTCTCTCTCTTTCTCGCTCATTTTCTCTCTCTTCCACACTCTCTTTTTCTATCTCTTTCCCTCTCCTTCCATCTTTCTGCCATGCTCTGCTGTCTCCCAAGCTGTTCATTAGATTTCGGTCTTTCTTTTTGGCCAGGCAGTGAGAGGACAAACTCGCAGGGTCCATCCAGGAGAAGACACAGCAGAGCTGCAGAGGGACAGGGCTATCGTTCCTTTAGTGCATATTAGGCTACAGGTCAGATGTGAGGTAACATGATGGAAATACAATGGGTTATCTTTGGGATGCACATCAAAGACATGCTTATTAGTCTCGTAAGGAATGTCTGAGTCTGACACATGATTAGTTAATAGGTTAACAGAATATAAACTATACCATAGCACAATGAAAAACATGTAATGGATATTTAGGATATTGTTTTTCTTCAGTATCTCTCTGCATGATAATTAGCAATATTTGAAATTTGTAGTGTCCATATTCTACAAATCTAAAGACACATGGTGTAGCAGCCCCTCAACTTGGACGTGTGCATAGCACCAACACCGTAAAAACTTGAAAGGAAAATAACAAAGGCAATTTAGCCAGATACAAAATAGTCCTTTGACAAATGCACTTTAGCAAGCTAGCATGACATTGATAACAGCATTGGCAGGCAACAACCATTATATGAAATGAATCTCATTACATTTTACATGAACGTATGAAATTAATTAATATGAAATACATAGTACAGTACATTACAATAAACCACATACCTCGCTCCGCGTATCAAGGGGTGCTAAAGAGTGGTGATCCTGGGAAGGCTACTGCCATTAACTTAACTACAAAGCTAGCAACTTCATAAATATTCTCAAATTATTACTGCCAAAGCAAATCAAGCACTGACTCAAAAAAGGGTGACCAGGAATGCTGCAAAGTTGTATAACACTTCATAGAACACTTTAGTTGAAGGTTACAGTAATATTTTCCGATCTCTGGCTATAGGCAGACTTGTAACGTGCCTTTTTGTGTTTTTCTTTGAACGAGCGTGAGCGTGGAGAGATTAGTTCACCATGCAGATAGCGTGATGTCAAAATAAAAGTCACATAAAATCAGTCAGATAAAGTATAAGTACATATCATAATAAAACACTGCTAGTGGTCATCTACACTCCCACCACTCATGTTATGAAGAGTGAAGACAAGGATTAACCTGGCTGAACGGCTCATACTTGAGTCCTACGTCTGCATCAGTGTTTCTAGATATGTGCAGGTGAGTACTATTTAATAACTAAGAGAAGGTAGCCTATGTCATAAGGGGAATAAAGGTGTAGACAACTAGACTGATCACTCACTCTCGAGGAGGAGAACTAGTTTCTGAATGGGCCTTTCTATAATCAAAGGTTTGGTAGGGCGATCTTGTTTCACTGACGTCCTTTCTCCTACTAACACCTTGCACTAGTCCATCGCTCTCCTTTGTGGTTTCAACCACTCGTCCCAGATGCCACTGATTTCTAGGGGTGTCTTCCTTTATAATGACTAAGTCATCTACCTTAAGGTTGCGTCGAGTCGTGTGCCACTTTTGCCGTGTGGAGATGTTCATGAGATATTCTCTCTTCCACCAGCTCCAGAACTGTTCGACGAGGTACTGGACTCTTCGCCACCTTTTAGTTGCATAGACATCCTCCTTCTCAAATTTGCCAGGCGGTGGAAGGGCAATCTTGGACTTCATCAATATGAGATGGTTTGGAGTTAAGGGCTCGAGCGAGGTAGGATCATTTACCCCGTTTACGGTTAACGGACGGCTGTTCACAATGGCCATTGCATTATAGAACAGTTCGAAGGGAAGAGTCGTCGAGTCTGCCTGAGTATTGACAGAGTGTGGCATTTAGGACATTACGGACAGTCCGAATCTGGCGCTCCCAGACGCCGCCACCGTGACTTGCTGAGGGAGCATTAAAGATAAACTCACATTGCCTTTCTGCGAGGAAGCTCTCGATTGTTTTGGTGTCACATTGCTTCAGTGCTTCTTTGAACTAATTTTTAGCTCCCACAAAATTCGTTCCTTGATCGCAATGGAGTTGACGAACAGCTCCTCTGAGACTGATGAAGCATCTTAAGGCGTTGATAAATGCATCCGTGGATAAGTCCTCAAGCATCTCAATGTGAACAGATCGAGAGGCAAGGCAAGTGAAGATTAAACCATAGCGCTTTTGCTCTTTGCGGGCTTTCTTAGTGATGAATGGGCAGAAGCACTCGATGCCGCAGTATGTGAAGGGAGCAGAGACTCCACACGTTCCTTAGGAAGCTCTGCCATGCGTTGTTCTTCTGCAGGCCGTCTCAGTCTTCTGCACTTCACACATCTGTGTATCAGCTTAGCGACTGACTTACTCCCACCGATGACTCAAAACCCATTGGCTCGAAGTTCTTTTAGTGTTTCCGTCCTTGGCGACAGATCTTCTCGTGGCAGTGGGTCAAGATCAGCTTGGTAATATGTCCTTCTTTGGGTAGAATCAAAGGGTGTTTGACTTCTAGGCTTAAGGATGACTGATCTAGTCTACCACCGACACGAAGTGCTCCTCCTTCTAAGATGGGATCCAAGCGAAACAGAGGGCTGGAGTTTTGAAGACTTTCTCCCCTCTGAAGTATCTTCATCTCTTGGGAGAATGCTTCTTCTTGTCCGAGCCTCATCACTGATTCGGCAGCTCTCGCGTTCTTCCACACTCACAGGTTTGCCAGGATGTGCTTGCTTTGAATTCAACCTCTTGATTCTTGCAATGACTTTGAGGAGTTTTGACCAGGAGAAGAATCGATTTAGACGGGTAAGAATGTCTGACTTGGAAGGTTCAACTTTGGTTGCAAACGCCTGCATTGACCTGACCTCAGGATCACCGACAAGCAACTCTGGAGTAAGGTGAGACTCTGGATGTATTTCTTGCTCCCACAGGAATTTGGGTCCTGGTAGCCAGTTTGTTGAGGAGATGTCGACTGCATTGAGACCTCTCGACGCATGGTCAGCAGGGTTTTCTGTTGTGTCTATGTAGTGCCACTGGCTGGGGCTGGTGTGTTCTCTGATCATTTGCACACGATTGGCAACGAAGACATGAAACCTTCTTGCTTCATTGTTGATATAAGCCAGGACAACTTGGGAGTCAGTCCAGAAAAATTCTGCATGGATCGGCATTTCAAGCTCGTTTCTCAGCATGACACTTGATCTTGCAGCGACCACTGCTGCTGAAAGTTCCAATGCTTGTGAATGCTTGTGAGTTTTGTAGGTGCAACTCTAGCCTTTGCCATCACAAGGCTGCAGTGAACTTCACCATCTTCATTCTTGCTTCTCAGATAGGAACACGAGCCATATCCTATATTGCTGGCATCTGAGAAGTGGTGTAGTTCCCTCGTGACAGTGTTGCAGAAGCCTTGTGGTTGGTAGCATCTCGGTATTGAGACTTCCTTCAGCCTTTGTAGGTTGCTCTTCCATCTCTCCCACCATGGACTTAAATCTTCGGGAAGTGGGTCATTCCATCCAATGCCTCGACGGCACAGCTCCTGGAGGATGCACTTTCCGTTTAGGATAAACGGAGCCACGAATCCGACTGGATCGTACAAAGAAGCAATGACGGATAGGATGCCGCGACGTGTTGAGGGTTTGGTCTGTGGGTTTACATTGAAGCTGAAGGTGTCATGTTCAAGGGACCACTGGATACCGAGAGCACGTTCTGCTGGAGCTGCATTTAGATCCAGATTGAGGGGTTCAGATGTAACTGCTCTCACAGTTGGGTCCACAGAGTCCAGAACTGACCTTTCGTTTGAGTTGAACTTGTGTAGACGCAGGCCTCCTCTCTTGCACAACTCTCGTGTTTCAGCGATCAACTCCTTTGCTTCTTCTAAGGAGGGGACACTGATGAGCCCATCGTTGACGTAGAAGTTCCTTTCAATGAAGTTTGATGCTGATGGGTACTCTTCTTTGTATTGGTGTGCCAAGTACTTCAGACCGAAGTTGGCACATCCAGGTGACGAAGCGGCGCCGAATAGGTGAAAAGCCATTTGATACTCTTGAGGCTCTGCTTCGAGGTCTCCATCCTCCCACCAGAGAAACCGTAAGTAGTTCCGTAGTTCAGGAGAAACATAAAACTGGTGGAACATTTTCTCAATGACGCATATGATTGCTACAAGCTCTTTCCTGAAACGACAGAGCACTCCAAATAGAGAGTTGATCAGGTCAGGACCTGTTAGCAGTGTTAGCACTAGCTGAATCTGTTTTTCAGACTGTAGTCCTCGAATTTGTAGACCGTAGACACTTTTACTTGCTATGGGTGTGTCAACAGCTGTCATGGTGCTCAGTTTGAGCTGTACTGGTTTAGTCTCCATGTTCAGCTCTTCGAGTAAGTCTTCCAAGACGAATGTCGAATCACTCTGCGTATCCAGAAGAGCATACGTTATGACTTCTTTCTGTGGTTCATTAGCAGATGACGTGAAAACAGGGACGATGCTTGATGTGGCAAAGACGCGCTGCGTCACTGCATGGGACGTCACTTTGATCTCCTCCTGACTAGTGCATTTGTCTGTGGAAGTGGACTGTTTCTCTTTTGCTTCCGCAGATCGGTTCTCTCTCTCTTCACGTAGGCAGGTGGGGTGACGTCGGCTGCATGTGCCACAAGTGTGCCGTGTTTTGCAATCCTTACTGTTATGTCCCTTTCTCAAACATCCGTAACACAAATTGTTTTCCCGTATGAAGGCCTTCTTATCTTCCAGAGATTTTGCTGCAAAGGTAGGGCACTTTACGAAGCTGTGCGTCTCATCTTTGCAGATAGGACAAGGTGGCTTTGACTTGGTGCTGAACACTTTCTCAACCTTTTCTGTGGGATTGTTCCCTTTAGTGTTTGTGTGAAGTGCTCTAGCTCTTTTGGGCTGCCTGTCATCTGTGGCCTTGATCAGAAGTGGAGAGGCGACAGGGTTACAGGCTATACGAGCCTCCTTCTGAATGAACCTTGTGAAACAGGAAAAGCTCGGGTAATCCCCGGATTCGTCGAACCTTTCTGTGACGACTCTGCTCCATCTTCGTGTGATCCAGTCTGGTAATTTCTTCAACAACTTGTGGTTCTCTTCACAGTTGCCCAAGATTGCCAATCCTTTCACATGAGGCATCGCTTCAACGCATCCTTTCAGGAAGTCAGCAAACTCTCGAAGTGCAGCAGGATCACTGGTACCAACTTTGGGCCATTTCATGAGCTTGTCTCTAAAGGCCTTTTGCACAATGAAGTGGTTTCCGTACCTTTTTTCCAGGACCTTCAAGGCCCCTTGATAGGCTTTTTCTGAATTTCTATAGAAGAATCCCTCTACAGCTTTACGTGCTTCTCCACACAGATAGTTTTTTAAACAGAAAATTTTTTCATGAGCTGGGAGAGGCTGGCGGTCTATGAGGGCCATGAAGGACATCTTCCAGTCTACATACTTTAGGGCTTCACCAGAGAATTTTGGTGGCTCAGGAGCAGGCAGGCGTTCATACTGAGTGAGTTAATGAGTGCTTGGGTAAGGCCATCTTTCTCAGGAGATGCTAGCACATTGGCGTGTGCTTGTGGAGGCTGGTATGTGTTGGCCTTTGGATTAAGCTGGCCTTTGAATTCAACTGTGTAATCAGTCCCTTTTAGCCAGTCTCTGGAGTCATATTCAAGGCTCTCGTATGCGTTTACTCTCGCCTCTGCTATTCTTACTTCTGACTCTGCTTGAATTTGCTGTAGTCTTTTCTTTTCCTAATGCATGTTTGCCTCTATCCTTTTAATAGCTACTTGCTTTTCTTCTTCCAACCTTTTAAGAACTAGCTGCTTCTCTTCTTCTAACTTGCTAAGAACTTCTTCTTGAGCTTGTATTTGATACACTGCTTTAACCTTTTCTTGTTGAGCTGCGAGTTCTGCTCCCGCATCTACATGTTTGCTTGAGCCCTGTGAGTGGATTGAATTTTTCTGCTAGAGAGAATACAGTATCTGTCTTTGTGTGTCCGAAGATAGATCTATACTCATCCTTCTTAAGTGCCATTCTCACTCGTACTTTCTCAAGTTCTGGATTGAAGACCTCTTCTACAGTTTCTAGCCGCTTCTCTATTATTTCGCTGATCTCTGCAGTGAGTGCTATACAAGCATCCATTTTCGGTACAATGTCTGGAGTGGCATTGTGGTTGCGGTGAATGGGCTCATAACATTCACTTACTGCATTTCTTATCTGATTTTATTTAGTCTACCTAACCTTTCCTGTCATCTCTTTCCAGGAGCCATAAGCTCTCATGAATTCTTTCTTGTGTTTAATGGCTTCCTGTTTGTGCATCTTTAATCCCCTTTCAGTAAATGTTCTTTCACGTGAACTAGACCTGACTGGTTGTGGGTTATCTGTTTTCATGGGTGGGTCCTGTGTGCTAGCTACTTCTTCTCCACTAAGTGACATTTTGTTAAAGTTGTGTTGCTGTTTGGTTATACTGAACTACTGAACCACAGTTCAATTACTGAAATATAGCTCAATAACTCAACAAATACTTAATATCAAACATGCACTGGGCGATTATCATCAACAAAATGTAGGCTAATACGCAAACAGCTTAGCAATGAGTGCTAACACACAGATTTACCCATGAATGAATTTACATTTAACAGGTTAAATTAGTTCGATTTTCCTTTTTTAAGGAAAATCGAACCAAACATGTACAGTATATTGTTTTTAAAGGTGACTAAAGTCCATTACATAAATATCCCTGTTCGCAATCAAAGTGTCCCTGTGGTTTTATGCAGCAATCAGCATTTACGAATCTTGCCTGGGTGCCGGTTGAAGTGAGGCCTTTTGAACAGAAGATGGCAGTCTTGTACACAGAGGGGCGGATGGCACTCCTAACGTCGAGTTGAGTTTTCACTCCACATCCAGCAACGAGTTTTTACTGAAGCAGCCCCTCAACTTGGAATAAACAGGGTGTACTTTAATTCAGACGAGCATAGCACCAACACCGTAAAAACTTGAAAGGAAAATAACAAAGGCAATTTAGCCAGATACAAAATAGTCCTTTGACAAATGCACTTTAGCAAGCTAGCATCACATTGATAACAGCATTGACAGGCAACAACCATTATATGAAATGAATCTCATTACATTTTACATGAACGTATGAAATTAATTAATATGAAATACATAGTACAGTACATTACAATGAACCACATACCTCGCTCTGCGTATCAAGGGGTGCTAAAGAGTGGTGATCCTGGGAAGGCTACCGCCATTAACTTAACTACCAAGCTAGCAACTTCATAAATATTCTCAAATTATTACTACCAAAGCAAATCAAGCACTGACTCAAAAAAGGGTGACCAGGAATGCTTCAAAGTTGTATAACACTTCATAGAACACTTTAGTTGAAGGTTACAGTAATATTTTCCGATCTCTGGCTATAGGCAGACTTGTAACGTGCCTTGTGTTTTTCTTTGAACGAGTGTGAGCTTGGAGAGATTAGTTCACCATGCAGATAGTGTGATGTCAAAATAAAAGTCACATAAAATCAGTCAGATAAAGCAGCGGTCCCCAACCACCGGGCCGCAGGACATTCCTAACCGGGCCGTAGCCTATGATATGAGTTTAAAAAAAATGCATGCAAACTAAACTAAATTTAATTCGCAATAATGTCACGTTTTTACATGGCATATGCAGTTGTTTGATTGCACGCATGTTTGCATTTTGCAAGGTCTATTTTCTTACGTCTGTCTGTCCCACACTTACATATTGCCTTCAGCGCTGCGCAGCCTCAGGTCAGCTCACTTCACTTGATCAGTTCTTGGCGAACGGTAGTGTCACACGAAGTTAGCTAAACTGCTAGAATGAGCAACAAAAAACAAGCATCTTTAGCAGGTCACTGGCCAGAGTGTTTGAGTTGCGAGAGCAGAAAAAAAGTCACCGTTAGCTGCACATTTTAGTGATGAGGACTGGGTGTCAAAACTCACTTACCTGTGTGACATATTCGGGTTGCTTAATGACCTCAACCTGTCACTCCAGGGGAGAATGACGACTGTCTTTAAACTGGCAGATAAAGTCGCTGCATTTAAAGCCAAGCTTGATTTGTAGGGACGACGAGTGGACCGGGGTGTATTTGATATGTTCCAAAAAGTAGTGGGGGTTTTGGGAGAGACTGAGGCAGGGCCCTTTCTCTCGCAGCTGGTGCGCGATCACCTTGTTGCGCTCTCAGATGAGTTTGAGCGTTACTTCCCATCCTTCAAAGATTCACGGCAAACCAATGAGTGGGTCCGCAACCCATTTGTCAATATCCCGAATAGTCCTAACTTGTCAGCACAGGAGGAAGAGCAGTTGATCGAAATTGCAAATGACGGTGGTCTTAAGAGTGTGTATAAGGAAACCTCTCTGGCGGGTTTTTGGATCAAAACCAAAGCAGAATATCCCGAGATAGCCGTAAAAGCGCTGAAAACGTTTCCCACCACGTATCTATGCGAGGCCGGGTTTTCGGCAATGACTGCAACTAGACAAATTGCGCAATCGACTGGACATTTCTTCCATTACCATGGGGGCAGCCGTGGCCCGCTGATTAGCACTCTGGACTTGTAACCGGAGGGTTGCCGGTTCGAGCCCTGACCAGTGGGACGCGGCTGAAGTGCTCTTGAGCAAGGCACCTAACCCCTCACTGCTCCCCGAGCGCCGCCGTTGAAGCAGGCAGCTCACTGCGCCGGGATTAGTGTGTGCTTCACCTCACTGTGTGTTCACTGTGTGCTGTTTGTGTTTCACTAATTCACCGATTGGGTTAAATGCAGAGACCAAATTTCCCTCACAGGATCAAAAAAGTATATATACTTATACTTATACTTATACTTACCCCCAGATGGAAGCTTCTTGTTGCAGGGAAACAAGCAGGGCTCCCACTGATTATATTCGTAATGCACATTTAGTTCCCATGTTTTGTTCCCATATTTTGTTAAGCATGTTCACACTTATAGATGTAGCTTCAAGTTGTTCAATATTCATAGTTCATATTGTTCAATTTTCACTTCTTCAAGTTCACGTTTTTCACAAGAGATCTTACCTTCACTGTTCATACATAACTGGAGCTAGTTCTTTTCAAGTAATGCATGCACAACATATATGGAACATGGAACCCCCCCCCCCGGTCCGTAAAAAAAAAAATAGGAATCAAACCGGTCCATGGTACATAAAAGGTTGGGGACCCCTGAGATAAAGTATAAGTACATATCATAACTAGATGTACCGCAGAGCGGTACAAAATATGACCACCGCCCAGTCCAGCACATTTTTTACACAAAAATAAATCACGTTGAAAGGCCTATATGATTCTAACTGTCTCACTAAATTGCATTATCCACACTCAATTCTCACTGGTATCTGCTAGACAACAAGTACCAAAACATGATTAGTTCATAAATTTCACAGGTAAAATTAATTTTATACAACCCCACCCCCATCTTGCCTGTTCATAATTCTGAGACATTCTTGAATTGTGTGCATGTGTGCGTGTACACGTTTATGTTTATGTGTGTGGGTGTGTGTTTGCCTGGTATGTGTGTTTGTGCATGTGCATGCATGCGTACATATGTCTACTGTGTGAGTATGTGTCATACGTATGATTACTGTGAATGTATGTGTGTGCGTGTGTATCTGTTTATGCACATGTGTGCACATGGAATGGGTTAACATGACCCCTGGAGGCAAACATATGGAAAAAATTGGTCATCCTAGGCCCTACAGTTCTCAAGATATTCACAGAAAACTGTCTGCCCTACCCTCCTTTCGGGGGGGTCCAGTACAGGGGGGGGGGCTACAGATCAAAACGAAAAACGATGGTTCCATGCTATCCATGTGGGGTTACATGCCCACCAAGTTTCGTGTAACCCGGTCTTTCAGTGTCCCGGGAATCCTTGTTGGTGTACGGTCACTAAATGTACACATACATTTTTTTATTGTAAGGCCCCCCATGAACGAAAGTTCACAAAACTTGGCATGCATTCGGAAGGTTTCATAATGATCCTACACTTTCAATTTCGTGCAGTTTTGACCATGTCAGCCAGAGATATTGTGATGAAAACACCTAATTTTTTGCTTTTTAATTTTTAACTAGGTGGCGCTATACATTAAATAAGTGGTAATGGTATGGGTTGACATGTCCCCTTAAGTCCAACATACAATAAAAAGGTGGACCTCCTAGGCCCTACGGTTCTCGAGATATACACAGAAAACTGTCTCCGGCCACCTACAGGCCAGTTGGTGTATAGTGACATAAATTAATTTATTGTGTGGCCCCCCATGAACGGAATTCCACGAAACTTGGCGTGCATTCAGAGGGTGTCATAATGATCCTACACTTCCAATTTCGTGCAGTTTTG
Organism: Alosa sapidissima; assembly: GCF_018492685.1. Classification (NCBI taxonomy): domain Eukaryota; kingdom Metazoa; phylum Chordata; class Actinopteri; order Clupeiformes; family Clupeidae; genus Alosa; species Alosa sapidissima. The sequence goes on from NC_055975.1 coordinate 4,569,264, forward strand.
ACTATGTTAGGTCACAGATACCTGCGATTACAACACCTCATTTTTACTTTTTTGTGTTTAACTAGGTGGTCATTAGTGGTCATTTTAGTGGTCATTTTGTGTTTAATTACTCCAGCTCCTAAATTTTTAGATTTCATAAGACCTAGAGGTAAGATCCAACCCTGTAATATCACCTACTGTATAAACAGAAACCAATTTTCCATTATAGTCTATGGTAGTCAGGGTCAAATCAACACAATTGCCTAGAGATATGTGAAACCTGAGCATCTGAGATCTTTAATGTGATTAAGGAGCATACTATGAAAAAACATACTAGCCTACCACAGAAGAACTACAGAGCGGTAACCTCTACCGGTAATCCGATAACCAGAATGTAAAAACAATACCAATTAAAAACAAATTAAAAGATAGATAGATAGATAGATAGATAGATAGATAGATAGATAGATAGATAGATACTTTATTGATCCCCAGGGGAAATTCAAGAAAAAAAATAACTAAGCATGAGCAAAAAAAGCATGTAGGCTATTTAGCTTAGGCTACTTGGCTCTTTTTATGTTTCCACAGGTTTCACTGTTATGTAGGCTTAGCTACATCAGACCCTCTTGTGCATAATATAAAAACAACACAGGATCTGTGCCAAACTAATTTCAAAAGGGCACAATAATTTATTCAAGATAAAATGAGAATGGATACCTAGGCTATATATGGACTGGAGTTCATCTCCTTGGAAATGACAATCGATTTTACCTCACTACAATGTAAAATAATAATAAATGATTTAAATAGAGAATTATCTTGCTAACTAACCTTGGTAACTAACCAAGGTCCACTTTACTAGCCTCAGTGGGTAGCCTAAGTAGCAGGTAAGCAGCCGGTAATTAAATGTAGGCTACAGTATGAAGACGTGAGCTATGAAAGAACAAAACACGTTAATACATGAAGGTTGTAAAATAACACATTTTTCAACAAGCTAGACGTCTGCTAGCAACTTAAATTTATCCATGCACGTCAGCAGCAAACCGAATTTAGGCTACGGAATCTAAGCGTTTTGTCATTCAACGTTGACACTTGCTTGAGAAGTTGAAGTCATTCTCAATCACCGTTGCTTCTAACACCACGGTGGTTAAAAATGGTACTGTCCATTATAGGGGTGTCTGAAATCGCTTTACATTAAAAAATTTCCTAGTGAAAATAGGAGTTGACTTGTATTGTAGCCAACTGTAATGATATTTTTTCACAATATCAGAAAAATTATCTGACCCCCCCAAAACTGATATTTCTGTCTCTTTGGGGGGTACTGGGTCTTCATTGGGGGGTATAGTACCCCCCAGTACCCCCTATATAGGCTTATTTACTATGAACAAACTATTTATAACTGTGTGAACAAATGCTTTACTGATGATAAATTATGTATGAACAAGAAATTACTAATGATGAACAAACCACAAACTAATAAGTAACAAAGGCTTAATAAATGATGAATTGTGTTTAGTTATTATAAAGTGTTACCACATTTATTAGGTCTTTATTCAACAATTTCTTATTCTTATGGAATAGGTGATTTGTTCTTGATAAATTCTTAATAAGCAACTAGTTTGATCTAAGGATATTGATAGTATAAAAAATATCCTATTAAGTAAGAATAAGAATAAATGTTCAATAAAGATCTAATAAATATGCAATGATGATTAATACAGACCTTGTTGAGAACTAAAGGCCAACGCTCACTGGTGGCATCTGACATGTGTCTAGTAACACCAAAGTTTAGAACTCCATTACAAAAGAGCAAAGCCCTCTGGTGGCGTCTGACGTGCTTTGACGCCAGAGTTTCAAAAATCTCTTGAACGTCACATGCATAGATGCGAATGTAGTCGCTAGTGGGCGTTGGCCTTAATACACACACATATTAGTAATGTATTAATGGTTAACATGTGTTCCCAAAACTAAAGTGTCACCATAAACGTGTAACAATGCTTATTGAGCACTTATACATGATAACATATTCACAGTGTAAATTTATGATATGTTTGTGGCATTTTGTTTGTCATTCTTTATGTCCAACATAGGTATTGTGAGTTAGTGAATGATTTGGGATCTTTATCAAAGCAACCTGAAGGACAAAAGAGAGCCATTTTCAAAATCAGATAGACCTAGATATGTTATAATCTAGATTAAAGGGGTGGTTCAGGATTTTGGACATAGGACCTCATTTCCAAGTAAGCAAGTGTGATATTTATCAGTGGAGAAGTTTCATCCAGTCCTTCTAATTGCAGAGTTCGCAGGTGCTATCCCCTCTCTTGTTCTGGCCTCAGCAGGGGAGGCGGGTTGATTTTCTGGACCCTCTGCAATTTAATATGGTGACCCCTGACCTGAACTGTGTGTCTTCAATTTGTACAATACTAACTTCAATCTTCATTCATCATATCAGCTAGCAAGGAAGCCACCGCTAATCTGGATTGGGATGGTTAGATTATTGCCTTGAGTGTTTTTGTCACCCTGGTTAGTTACTGAACCCAACAGACCCACAGAAGTTTCAATTGGGTGGCACAACCCAACAAATTTGTCAGCCAACAAGACTGAAACCCATTGCATCCATCTTTTGTATGCTTTTGTATGATTTTGTAGCCTCAATTCTTGCATACTTCAGATAATGTGTACATGCTACACTAAAACATTTCTGTTTCTATGCCAGGCTTAAGCTCATACCACAACATGAGCTTCAAATCCCTCTGGTGAATTTCCCTGTTGTCTAACAGTCAGTGGTGCAGAGTAAAGGCAGGTGTGGTGACAACAACATAAATGACAGCCACCACAGCTGCTGACCCAGGGGACACCTCACAAGGTGCTTTCCCCTCTGCTGGGGCTCTTAACATGATGGATGGCTGACCAGATGGATGCATGAACGAAGGGATGGAATGATGGATTGGTGAATGATCACAGAGGGGGCAGAAGAAAGGAAGGCAGGAGAGGAACGTGACCTCGCAACCTGAAGCCATCTTTTCTCACTTCAGTGCACATTGTGTGTGTGTGTGTATGTGTGTGTGTGTATGTGTGTGTTTCAGAGCAGACACATGGTAAATAATGCATAGTGCCAAGGGCCTGACATAGATGTATATGCTGTGTGTGTATGTGTGTGTGTCTGTGTGTGTGTGTGTGTGTGTGAACTAGACAACCTGCCCTTACTTCACCCTTTGACAGCTCTAGCTTTCACACATCTGAGTGCAGGGTAATCTGTGCTCCTGCAGCTTATCATCCCCTATCTTAAACACACACACACACACACACACACACACACACACACACACACACACCCATACACATACAAGCTCACCCACAAGGACACAGACGAGCACACTTATATGCATTGTGTCTGTAGTCTGTATACTGATTCAGAGACACACATTCAGGATGAGGCTCTGACATAGATTAAGGTAGTCAGCATTCTTCTTCTTGACAAGTGAATATCTCCACACACACACACACACACACACAGATTCACACACACATATAGTCGCCCACCCCTAAGTCGGTTGTGACTCAGATGCACTTGCTGCTCACAGCAGTGCAGAGGAGCTTGCCTCCATTTCTCTCTCTTGCCTCCCTCTCTTTCTATCCCTCTCTCTCTCCCTCTCTATCTCTCTCTCTCTCTCTTCTTGCAGCTGCACATATATCTTATCCCTCGCTCGGCTGAGCGCTCGCCGCAGTATCCAATGGGCAGGGAGCCTGTATAGACGTCATTAGCTGCTGTGGGTTATCTGAGTGTGAATGACTGAAGCTGCCCAGCCATCCACCACCACCATTACAGAGGCACCTCCGCTCACAGACCCACACCGCTCCAATGGCGTGGAGCGGAGGAGGAAAAGACTGAGATGGAGAGGAAGAAAGACTGAGAAAGAGAGAGAGAGAGAGAGAGAGAGAGAGAGAGGAGGAAAGGGAAGGGGAAGGAAAAGACAGGATCAGAAAGCGCTTCTGCTTTTATATCACTCCTTTGTTTCCCCCCGTCTTCTCCTCGACGCTCTCTGCAGAATTCCCCTCACAAAAGAGCTGTTCTTGCTTCTCTCTGTAGATGGCAAAAGAGGCTAACATTCATGAGATCTCACAGGCAGGCAGTTTATTTTCAGCACGAAAGGGCACCCTATTAAGAATGATTTCTGTATGTGGGAAAACCATAAGCAGCTGTACGCGAATCACTGCTGTGTGCTTTGTGGCGTTCTTGCACACAGAGACGCACACACGAGCAGGCGCAAATAACCATCAGCCCAGCTGTGACAGCGTGATGCCAAGTGGGAGACAGAGGCGAAGGAGAGGTGCATCGTGGGTATCTCGCCATATCTTCCTCTCGTTCCTTCGCTAGTCAGAGAGCCAATGCATTATTTACATGGGCGGTTAAAGTAGGACACTGACGCTTTCATACCAGGCCCATTTGGGACTGCACACACACACACACACACTCTCTCACACATAGTCAGACATACAAACACACACACACACACACACACAAACATGCTCCAATCCTATTTTCTCCATACATCGCCTGCATTGGTAGGTCTCTCATTATTGATGTATGAAATTTAATTACAGGCTTCTGAATATGGCTGATGGGGGGTTGTGGGGAGGAAGGGGCGGAGGGTGGGATGAGACCACCTCAGTCTAGTCATGTGGGGCAGCTTGTGTGCCAAACAACACAGGCAGGAGATGACTATGACCCCCCCCCTCTACACATACACACACACACGCACACATACACACTTACAAAGCTCCTCTATCTGGTGTCTTGCTTCCTACTTCCTCTAATGTTGCTTTCTTTCTCTCTCCTGCTCTCTCTTTCTCTCTGTTTCTCTCTCTCTCTCTCCATCTCATTTTATCTGTCTCCCTCTTGCATTCCTCCCCGTTTCTCTTCATCTGACATGCCTGTCCTATCTGGCAATTGGTTCCATGCTGGTTATCTTGCCACATCCTGCATTTTGGCTGTCTTCTCATCTCTCTCTAGCATGCACCCTCTCTCTCCCTTTTCGTCTCTCTCTCCCTCTCTATCGCTCCCCTCTTCTCCTCCCTCACTCACACACACACACACACACACACACACACACACACACACACACACACACACACACACACAAAGAATAGCAGACACACACTCAGTTGCCCTGTGTTTCACATTCTCACCACGTTTCCACATATTTAGCTGTACCATCTGCAGCACCTCTCCCCCACCTCCCTCTTTCTCTCTCTCTCTCTCTCTCTCTCTCTCTCTCTCTCTCTCTCCCTCACTCTCTCTCTCCCTCCCCGTTCCCTTTCCTATCTCTCTCTCCATCTCAGCTTGCCCTCGCAGCCTTCATTAGCGGAGCTATATTGGGCGCAGACGGATGAGGGAGAGACAGAGTTCCGTCCAGACGCGAGCGCCTCAGCCCTTTTTCGCTTTCAATCAGTCTGATCAGGAGGGGATGCTGATTCATACCACAGGAAGCCCCCTGGGGTAACGAGGGGAGGGCCCTCTCTCTCTCTCTCTCTCTCTCTCTCTCTCTCTCTCCTATCCCAGAGCATCCATCAGGCATCTTATATCAGAGAGAGAGAGAGGAAGAGAGAGAGAGAGAGAAAAGGAGAGCAAAAGACGAGGACATAGGAGGAGGGCATGACATGGCTATTCAGTAAGCCCAATCCATCCAGTCATATCATAACCACATCACATGACAATCATGTGAAATCTGATCAAATAATAAAGCTCAAGTATTTTCCCCAACACCATTTGATTTTGATATTTTTTTTATTACTGATAGAATATCTTTCAGTTTGTCATTGGTGTGGTCATTCCAGGGGGTTTACAGCGAGTATCACTGACAGATCGGGAAAGTTAGGGAATAGTAACAATCATTACAATGTAGCTGTTACTAAAAGTATTGGGCTTCCCTGCTAATATCAGTGTTGAAATATCCACAGGTCTCTTTACAATTGTGATGCGGTTCATTTTCAATGTAAAACAATACCTCTATCCAAATGATAATCACTGTTTTCATCCCAAAACTATTGCTGCACTGTTCCTGCTAAATGGCTACTGTCATAGGCGTAAGAGTGCATTAATTAGCCTCCTCCCAGCGCTCCACCATCCGAAACAAAGGATCCTACCTATTGTATTGGGAGGCCTATGTGTGTGTCTCACACTGATCCTGGGAGAACAGGCAAACTTCGGAGGCATCCCTTACCTTATTTAGCCGCACACTTTGATTTGGGAGACTGACAGCCCTATTATGCGCTGCACTTATTATTGATATTACTCGGCGCCGGGTTGCCATGGCCACCGCGCAAGAGACATTTAATTTTCTCTCCTCCATCATCATTATCTATGAGGCCATCTGTTGTGGAAAATGAATTCAGCCTCATTTGCATGACTGATAAGCACATTCTTTATCTATTTAACAGAAGGTCATATGCCATGGATTTGGAGCCGATGAAGGAGTGAGTGCAGAGAGTGAGAGAGAGAGAGAGAGAGAGAGGGAGAGAATGATGAGTGTGCATGTGTCATGTTTGAACACCTAACCCCAGTCGTTATGAGTGAAGTAAAACTGACCCTTGCACCAACCTGGCCTCTCTTTGCCCATTTCAGTCCAGATCCACTGAGGAGTATTTCAAGATTTTTGACCGTGTGTGTGTGTGTGTGGTGTGTTGTGGTGTGGTGTGGTGTAGTGTGTGTGTGTGTGTGCGTAGTTTTATTCATATACGCAGCATTTATGAATGTATATACAATGCATATCATATGTATAGTATATTTGTAAATGTATGTGTATGTACCCTATATAGTTATCTATCCATATCCATATCCATATCTATCTATCTATCTATCTATCTATCTATCTATGTCACAAAATGTAGTGGCCTAACCTTGTCTGGACTTGGTTAATGTTACTGTTTTTGTTCGATCCCACTTTGTAGAATGTGACCCAATTCCTGGACTTAAGTCCACACCTCTGTCTGCT
>NC_055975.1:4581237-4596237 GCF_018492685.1 Alosa sapidissima
TTTACACACGCGCACACACACACACACACACACACACACACACACACACACACACACACACACACTATGAGGGAACAATTATGGCTGGAAGCAGACCACTGTCATGGGGTCTCTGCAACTGCAACACACACATTGTTGCCTTGACAGTCATGCCATCCTCAGTGTTACTGTATAGGGCACAACTCAACAATCACTTTGGAATGAGAAAGATGCACTTTATCAACGTTCCTCATCCGCTATTATCATTTAATGGATAGTAAAAAAGCAAAGGAAGAACTATTTTTTTCACTTTTCTCATCAGAAAGAAAGGCCCAAAGACATTAAAAGACACAGTAAACAGACACAATGTGAAACATTGGATACGAGTTTGTCTGAACTATTGTCTAGTGTTTGTTAAATAAAGATTTGCATGAGAGCAATTTTCCTCAAATGTGCACATTTGGTGATTGGCTGATGAATGATAATTAACAGTCAGCCACAGTCTCTTAATTTTGCGTCTGTCTTTGATCATGTTTTTTTTTTATAAACCACACACTTCTTGGTAAACAAAAGGTCAAGCCAAACTTTGAGGAAAAACACGTCTAACAAACATGTCAGGTTGAGGTATTTCAAAGCACTGTCAAAACCAGCAAAACCTTGCAAGCCACCAGAAATAAAAAAACAATCTCTTTTGAGGTTCTGCAGTGGTAAACAAAGCAAACATCATGAGCAGGATCACTGTGACACTCTTCGCTTGGGTGTTGCTAGTTACACATATCTGAACAAATAACATGAGAACATCATGTGTGATAATGTAGAGTGTAGAGTCACCATCAGCTCTCCACTACAGCGCCTGTAGATGTACGTAACATAGCTGGTGCTGGAGATGTAGGCCAGGTATGAATGAAAGAAAAAGGGAAAAAAAGAGTGATAGAGAAAGAGAGAGAGAGAGAGAGAGAGAGAGGGGAAGAAATAGATGGCTTGTCATAGTGGCTTGTTCAGCTTGGCTAGGTAGGGAGCTCCGGTGAGAATCTCTCCTCTGGAAGAGCATGCTTTGCTGTGCGTGCTGAGGGCCGCGCGCCGGAGAAATGAGATTAAATAATAGAGGGCTAGCACTCTGGCCGCCGCTCACTGTGACCTTCTGTGCGGAAAACCCCTCCTGCTAGCCTGGTGGACGGCAGCCGCGGCACATTTGCAACAGCTGGCCAGTACAGGGTGCAATAAGCCAGAGTTCCCCCCTGAGGGCACGCCAGTGATGATGATTGGTTGGTAGGTTTGTCACCAGGAAGCTGCATTACACCTAGTGGAGGTCACTAGCGTATGTTCTAACGCATATGTTCTAACGCAAATATGTAGGTTGCCTTATTTTAAACAGCCAAAATGCATTGTTGTGGACATTAACGCAGGCTAAAATTGGAATAAAATGAATAAAAAATTGCATTCCAAATCATGGTCTAAAATTAGGGTGAAATATTTGATGCTCCCTTTTAACAATCTGTTTCGTGGATCATCATTAGAATAGGGGTCTTCAAAGGCTAGTATATGTTTAGGCTGGCCTTCACAGGGAAATGAACTAATGAATGGGAAATAACAGGCCTCCTGGGACTCCTGCACGTCATCGTTGACCTGTCTAGCACAGAGGGAGAGAGAGAGAGAGAGAGAGAGAGAGAGAGAGAGAGAGAGAGAGAGAGAGAGAAAGAGAGAGAGAGCGGGGAGGGAGACAGATAATAAGGGAGGGAAATGAAAGCAAAGTGGGAGAGCGAGTGTTTGCTATCCTCTGTGTGTGTGTGTGTGTGTGTGTGTGTGTGTGTGTGTGTGTGTGTGTGAGTGTGTGTGTGTGTGTGTGTGTGTGTGTGTGTGTGTGTGTGTGTGTGTGTGTGTGTGTGAGTGTGTGTGTGTGTGTGTGTGTGTGTGTGTGTGTGTGTGTGAGTGTGTGTGTGTGTGTGTGTGTGTGTGTGTGTGTGTGTGTGTGTGTGTGAGCATGTGTGTGTGACCCACACATGTGTGCGTGCATACGGACACATACATACATGCACGCTCACATACTCACACACACACACACACACACACACACACACACTCATCCATCTGTGTGTGTGTGTGTGTGTGTGTGTCTGTGTGTGTGTGTGTGTGTGTGTGTGTGTGTGTGTGTGTGTGTGTGTGTGTGTGTGTGTGAGTGTGTGAGCGTGCATGTATGTATGTGTCCGTATGCACGCACACATGTGTGGGTCACACACACATGCTCACACACACACACACACACACAGACACACACACACACACACACACACACACACACACACACACACACACACACACAGATGGATGAGTAAGCCCTTTATACAGAGCAATAGTACACAGCTACCCTGCACGCTAGTTCCAGCAGCCCAGGGCCCTATCAGCAGAGTGCAGGAGAGGATCATGTCATCCCTCCAACACTAAACACCTTACTCACAGCGCCTTCCCTAAGCTGCACACACACACACACACACACACACACACACACACACACACACCTCAGAGTCACTGCTGCTGTATTGCATACAATCAGGATCATACTGCAGAGAGCTAACATTTTGAAGATGGGGAAGAAAGTTGCTGTGACAATAACCCCAACCCCCCAAAAAATGTTCGATCCAGAACAGTCTGTACACCCTCATCCAGTCCTGGTCAATGATCTTACATGTGGTGTTGAGACTTGCTTTATGCTGGATGTCTCACCGCTCAACACTAGTTATGCATGTAACTTTAGGGCGGTCAAGCTGCATGATGTGGCTCCTGGTCAGTAATAGACCATCAAACTGATCTGAGATCAGTGCATCCAGAATTCAGTTCTGAGGCTGAACCCCAGACCCGCAGATCTCTGTTCAGTTTGGGGTGTAAAGCGGAGGTCTGGGGTGGGTGGGTGGGTATGGCAGCAGGCTGATGGGCCCTGCCTTTTCCGACGAGGGAAAACATGATCTATTTCCCAGCGGCAGGGCCAATTAAAAATCAATCTGAGCCCGGGCGCGCGGCGGTAATGGGAAACGCTGGGCATGCGGAGAGGCGGGTGATTAATGCCCATTCTCACCTTGTGGCATAACAAGGCCCCACGGGCATTAATCTCGCTGGGAGAATGCTCACCTCCACCGCCACTGTCGCCATCAAAAGTTTGTCACCAAAAAATAGCGGCTGGGGGATTTGCATGAGTTATATGCTCTGTGGGCAGCTGATAATGTCTGAGTGCTCAAGGAGGTGGGAGAGGTGCCTCTGGCCAACTGAGGCTGCTCTACTGTAGACTTATTTTACGTTTGCTCTCTCTCCCTCTCTCTCTCTCTCTCTCTCTCTCTTCTTTTTTCTTCTTTTTACTGCCATTTGACCATTGTGCCTCTCTCTCTCTCTCTCTTTCTTTTACTGGGACATTTAGAGATGGCCTCCATTTTAGTCAAGCTTTTGTCTGTGAGCTGCATAAGAGTCTGGAGTCAGAGGCTTGCCGCTGTGAGTGTGTGTGTGTGTGTGTGTGTGATGAGTCATTGTTTGTGATACAGCACTCTTAAAGTATGTCCAGCGTTTTCTTTTGTGAATCAATTTAGAGGCAAGTGGTATTAGCGGTAAGCGGAATACTAATGTGATCAGTCCTTCGGGTGATGATCCCACCATTAGGCACTCTTAAATGACTTGTGTCCACCTCAACACGAAAGACACAAAGATAATGGACAACAATTTAGATGAGAACACCAAATAAGGAGGGCAGGTCTAGCATTAGCTTTCATCTGGAGGACTTGAGTGGAGCTCCCACCTGCCTCCTCTGCAGCACGGCAGTGCCTCCATATGAGGCAGGCGTGCCTGTGAAGTCATGAAGACATCCTCCGGAAAAAAACCCCCCAAAAAAAAGCTTTGGAAATGCTAATCTGACAATCCCAGCAGGAATTTTTCTAACCTCTGCAGTTTGGCGCGTGCTGGTGACATTTATGGCGCGTGTCTCTGCCACCACAAGAATGCAAAACAAAAACAGGCTGAGGTGGAGAAGGGGATGGAAAAAAATGAGATTAAATGAAACACTGAGGCCAAAAAAGAGAGGGAATGAAAAAAAGAGCGAGTTGTCCCTGTGCGAGGGTTGAGGAAAGCGCTGCGATATTGGAAAATGATTACAAAACACACATCCATTATTCATTGGGCATATTGGTGAGGGCGCCCACTCCTTATTTATGCCTGCTCTTTAAATCAGATTTGTCGGTTTTGATCACTGTAAAATCTCCCAGTCACACAACTGCAATATTGGGCGAATATTACCCTGTCTAATGGGTAATTGATAATGGCAAGTGACACCGGTTGGGATGAATGTGCAGTCAATGAGAACAGAGGAGTGGAGGGGGGGGGGGGGTGCTACGGCAGTCAGAGGATGGTGGCGGGGTGTGATGGACCAACGCAGCCAGGCATGAAACCAATGCATGATTCTGCCCAGGGTTCTCATCACCTGGGCACAGTTACATGGTGGCTTGGACGGATGAGGCCACTTGAGTAGAGCTTAGTGTGTGTGTGTGTGTGTGTGTGTGTGTGTGTGTGTGTGTGTGTGAGTGTGTGTGTGTGTGTGTGAGTGTGTGAGAGTGTGTGTGTGTGTGTGTGTGTGTGTGTGTGTGTGTGTGTGTGTGTGTGTGTAGTGTTGACCATGATAAGGGCAGCTACACCCAGACAAGGTTGATAAATGAAAAACATTTCAAGAGACACAATTTGCTTGCTTGCTTGCTACAAACTTAAAAAATAAATGTGTTTCCTAACTCTTCGGAGTGTCTAGTGAATAGTTGAATTATTTGTTGTCTTGGCAGTGGATCCCAACTGATGATCAAGCTAGAATTTGTAATTTACATGGCACAAAGTTTAGAATATGAATTTGTCATCTACTCATATATGTTTTAGCAATGAAAGTATGAATCAATCGTTGACCATGCTTACTGTTGGGATCAAATATTTTATAGCGCTATGGACAGCTAATCCGATGCTAGATATCTTTTGGGTATTGATTTCTTTAACCCCTAGTTGTAACGAGTATGGCTGCAATAGCTACTAAAATAGTCTGTTTGAATTTGAGGGTTGATTTTAGACCATGTCACAGCTATTATTTAACTATTTCAGCAACATGGTGACATCACTGCATTCTTCCAAGATCACAAAGTATAATTTCCCATGTTTATTGATCTCGTTGATTCAAATGGCTAGCTATGCAATATCCTGAAATTACATTTCTCAGAGCCCACAGCTAGTAACCTTACATAATAGTGCCTGTTATACCATAGTTATGACACATTTATGACTATGTTATTGAGGAAGTCTTTGTGAGTAAATAAATACCTAAATGTTGACCTAGCTAGGCTGACACCATTGGTTGCCTTAGCTGATTGTTCACAGCTTCACTGTGGTACCCAAAGAATGCACAGAAGACTGTGGTGATAGCCAACTTCTAATTATCAGTCAAGCTGTTTGTGCAGGAAGCTCCTCAGGTAACAAGATCAGGGTGTTAAAAGGTCTAATGACATTGCTGAGCACTCCTTAAACCATGACACAACCTTGCCTGTAGAGATCTTGTTGTTGATCCAGTTGTACAGTACTTCCTCCAGCTACTGTAAACTTCAGCCTGGGATCTTATTCAGCATCGCTGAACCATGAAATGTGACAGTGGATTTACTCTCATTGCGTAGGTGTGCAGACAATTCCATTTGACCTTGAAGAATCGAGGTCAGTCTTGCCAGACTGCTATGCAACACTCTTACCAAATGGTACAAGAGGAGGACCTCCGTAATTTGACTTTTAGAAAAATCTATGTGGACCATATACCATTGCTCTCTCCTGCATGCAGCGTCCTTAATTGTCCTCTTTTCACACCATACACCTGGGCGAGATCAGATGACCTGTCATCAATTGTTAGTGATCTCTGGCCTCTGGAGTATGGGTTCACACACACACACACACACACACACACACACACACACACAGAGAAAGAGGGAGAGAGAGAGGGAGAGAGTGAGACACATGCAGGGGTAAACATAGACAGAATAGTAATACTAGTACTGTGCAAGAACAAGAAAGAAAGACAGAAAGAGGGGTGAGAGAAAGAGTGAGAGATGGAGGGAGGCAGGGAGGACTCTTTGGTGCCTTGTCAGCGGTTTGCAGGAGGGAAGGGTGAGCCCTCAGGTGCAGGGTGGAATTGCCCTACTTACAGGAGCTACCTCTGTCCTCTATCGCACTCCTAGCTCTCTCTCTCTCTCTCTCCTTCTCCCTTCCCTCTCTCTATCTCTCCCAATCCATCCCTTCGTCTCAGACACTATTTCTGTCCTCCAGCCCATGAATCTTGGTGACCCACCACCCCCTCCAGCGCTACGCTAGAGTTCACTGACCGCTGCCAATCAAGTGGAAATACTCTGCGCCTGTTTCCCCCTGCAATGTTTACATGCAGGCTTTTTTTTGTCTGGCGCGTTGACATCTGCTGTTTCCGCAGTTCGCAAACAACTGGCGTCTGTGGCAATGTGCATCGGTGTCACTTTTTAGCGCCAGGAAGGGGAAGAGGGAAAAAAAAACATTCAAGTAAATAAATAAAAATGACGAGAAGGAAATCAAGAATGAAAATCGTGGTCTATTTTCCCCCCTCTTTTCTGAATGTGCGCCGGAGTGGCGTGCGCGTCTTTCATGCAGACTCTATTTGCTACCAAATGAAGGTGCTGCCCCACTCTCTCGCTGACCCAGTTTTTCAGCTCGGCCCAGCGTTTTCTGATGTGTGTGTGTGTGTGTGTGTGTGTGTGTGTGTGTGTGTGTGTGTGTGTGTGTGTGTGTGGAGTTCCAAAATAGCCCGCCACTGCAAAGCGTGGCAAGCTCATTTCCATCTTGCATAACAGCCCAATCATTTCCCAGGCTCGCCTGCTGAATTATTGCATGCTGAACATACAGGTTTGTGGACCAAAAAAAAATAAAAAATGACAAAGTCTCAAATGCAGGCAGACATTAATTGTGTAATAGGGTTTTTCAAATGAACTAATAATTGCCTGGCTAGATTGTTGTGTGCTAAGGCCTGCAGGGGTGGAGGATAGCTTAAGATTAGGTCAGCAGTCACTATGTGACCTGTTTTGTGTTTTGCTTCCAGTTTGACTCCATGCAAGATATTTTTCACAGGTGTAGGTGGGGCAGAGCGCATGTCTGGTGTTTGCCTTTCGGGGGCCACTGAGAGATGATAGCGGTGGAGGTGGAGGTGGAGGTGGAGGAGATTGTTCTCACCTGCTCTGAGCTTTCTGCCAGTACAGTGAATAGGTGGGTGCGAGGTGATTGAGAACTAGACGGGGAGAGAAAGAAAACAGCGACGCAGCTAGCCGGCGTGAGTGATGGCCAAACAGCTTTCTGTCTCATTAAACATTTCCATCTCTCTCATTGTCCCTGTGGTGTACAGCTGCTGGGGATGAATCATTAATACACCTGTTTGGCCAGACAAAGCATGTTTTTTTTATTTTTTTCCCATTGCTCTCTCTCTCTCTCTCTCTCTCTCTCTCTCTCTCTCTCTCTCCCTCTTTCTTTTTTTCTTTGCGAAAGAGGAAAAGTGAAAAATGAAACGTCATCGAGGCCATTGCCTGGGAATGGTGCAATATGCCCTCCTCGCCACCCGCATACTCTAACTGGAAAAAAAAAAGAAACGCTGGGGGTCGGTGCCTGCGTCGGCATATCTCACCCCCCACACCAGGCTGCTTGTGCCCGCTGATGGCGCTGTGGTCTCTGCGCGCTTGCCCACCCGCCTGCCCACTCGCTCATGGGCTCTTTTTAAGCGTGAAGGGCACTAGGAGCTGACACATGTGCACCAGCCGTGTCACTGCCCTCGGGCATTCCCCCACCCCCCCGCGCCAGGCAGGGCCGTCTAACAATGGGGAGCGTGACCTCTCGGCCGGCCTCAGAGAAGACCCTCTGCTTCTGCATCGAGGCATGCTGTAATGTAAGCTCTTTTTAGATACACTCGCACCATACACACTAGATGCTCAGGTTTCATATACTGTATGTGTTAGCCAGATCCAGCTGCAGCTGCATCCATAGTGTGTGTGTGTGTGTGTGTGTGTGTGTGTGTGTGTGTGTGTGTGTGTGTGTGTGTGTGTGAGTGAGTGTGTTGAAACCTGTGGGGTCTGTGAACCTGTAAGACAGAGTGTGTGATGAAGGATGTGGGGTGTGTTGTAGGAGAGAGTTGTAAGAAGGAGTGAGCGTACTGTAAGTGTATGTGTGTATGTCTTTGTGTGTTGGGTGGGGTGTGTTCAAGTGTGTGTGTGTGTTTGTGCCTGTGAAGGAGGGCGAGTAAGAGAGTGTGTGTGTGCGAGGCCCCTGAGTGACGCCAGTGGTGGTTGTGGGCACAGCCGTCAGGGTGACAGCAGGCTGCTCCCTGCGTCGCGTGACTGCGGGGCCACACCTGTCAGCCGCACTCGGCCGGCCCCAGCCAGATGCCCACTGACAGGCCAGGGTGGGACACAGCACCCCAGCACTCTCTCTCTCTCTCCCTCCCTCTCTCTGTCCCTCTATCTTTCTCTCTCTCTCACTATGACTCTATCTCTCTTTCTCTCTCTACGCCATTCAGTTCATCCCTGCCTCTTCTTGTCTTCCCTCCTCTATCTTCCTCATTCTCTCCCTCTGGCACCCTCCCTCCCTCCCTCCCTCCCTCTCTCTCTCTCGCTCTCTCTCTCTCTCTCTCTCCGCCGCCATTGCTCTGTCTCACTTCCTCTCCCTCGTTCCCTGTGCGAGTGACTCATCGGTGTGACTTGACGCCAGTGCCCCTGCGAGTGTCCATCCAGCGCGTCGGCTCCTTTCATCTCGCAGCCCGTGTGAAGTGCGCATGCAGCCCACACTCCGCGGCCATGCTGTAGCCTCAGCCATAGCTAGCTGAATGGGGCTGAGTGGGGATTCTTCCGTTTCTCCCTGTGGTCCGAAATCCAGGGGGGCATGTCGTGTGGCATGCATGTTCGCGTGCTTTCAGGGGTGTGTGGCGAATGTCATGGCGTCCGTGATTAGCATGTTTGGTGACACCGCCCGTGGCCTGTTGTCATGATGCTTGTTCAAAGCATAGCATGATGCCTGTCACCATAGCTCTCGTCACTGGGCACTAGGAGATCAACAGCTCTGATGCACTAAAGAATAAGTAAACAATACATTGGGGATAGTTAGGAGACGACTAGTGTTTTGTTTGTTGCTGCAGGACTCCATAATGAAAAATCTAACCATATATCCACCCCCACCCTGATGGTTCCAGCCCATTTTGGAGATTTCAGGCTTTAGCGGTGAGAGGCTAGTAAAGTCATTACTCTGGTTAGCCAAAGCTGAGTCTGTTTTCCCAGCCTCTCCACAGCTAGATTTGAATATGCAGCGCCGCTTCCAGAATGGCCTCTCTTGTATAATGAAACGTTATGCTGCTCGCTGCTGATAATGCTTGGAAACAATGTTTTTAAAGGGCCCGCAATGAATTCCCAATGAAGTGTGAAAAGACTGATTAGGAGGGCTGTGGTCGGCCGCCAAAGTCATCTGTCACTCGCTCGCACACCCTGAACCGTGGGAGAGCAAGCATGGTGGCGCGCCATGCAGAACCAAATCACATATTTACTCCATTTTTTTTTTGTTTTGTTGTTGTTCTCCACCGCACATCCGAGCCAATGTTTACTGAGGCCCTGGCAGCACAGGCTGGCCCCTCAACTGCAGTGAACCCTTTTAAACATGTACAAATAAATAAATAAGTAAATATACTTCAGAAAAAGAATGGAGAAATGACAGATTTTGAGAGGATTCGATCTGATCAGCGCATCCATCATAAAGAGACAGAGCTCAAGAGGGGTGGCTCTTAGAGTCGTCTGTTTCCTGTCTGGACAAACTCAATGCCAGCCATGTCAAAGAAGTGGGGCCTGCCTCGTTTGACAGATGACAGTGAGACAGAGTGAGTCTGGAATGCCATAATAACAAACACCATCACCAAAAGGAAAACACACAAAACACAATACAAATGTGCACAATACAAATACTTTATAGTTTGATACTTTATGTTTGAGCATGGTACAATCATTAACATCATACTCTGATAATGGTTTGGCCGTGCATTGTTAATATATAGGTCAACTCTATCCATGCAAAATCTTAAAGAACACAGAATAATATGATGGATGTGTGGTTATAATTCTAAATGTTTGGTATGTCAAACAAATCTGTAGTAGACAACATCCAGTATTCCAAAATAAAGATTTGTTTTGGTAAATAACCTCAACAAGCCCTGTGATCAGAACATCTACTTCTATATTACTCTATATTACCATTATTATAGCCAGCATATAATTATTCACTACAAAGTGCATCATGTAGTGAATAAGTGGATATTCTGAGCGTAGGGAAAGTGTAGCCATAATCTTTTGTGCAGCTCTGCTTTCAGTTTTTAATGAGAATCCATATTGAGATTCTATTAACAGAACATTATGGAGGCCATACTCATCTTAAATATAAATGCTGGTGTCATGAACAGAGCATCTCTCTCTCTCTCTCTCTCCCTCCCGGTCACTTTTCCTTGTCTTTTCCCCTTCATCTTGTCTTCCCTTCTGTGTGCGATCCTCCTCTATCTTACATAAGCAGCCAATGTTTGGGTAATTTCCTCTTCCCACATGAGAGGACCGTCCGTGTTTACCCACCAGTGAAAGGCATGGGTCCTTCACAGCCCTGGCATGGGGGGCAGGGAGGGCCTGCAGTGCCCCGCTCCTGCCCCTGGCATCCCTCAACCCCCCAGGGTGAGCTGGCACCGGCTCAAAGCACTGGGTGCTGCTGCTGCTGCTGGTGCTGCTGCTGGTGTATGTTTTTTCTTCTGCTTCCAGTTTTTTTCCAGATCAGTAATTGGGGGGTTGCAGTAATGGTGCGTCTGAGAAGGGGAAAAAAACAATAGAGCGAGGCAGATGCACGCGTGCGACAATTAACTCCGTCCCCCTAACTGCGGAGTGACGGACGGAGATGTAGCCCCTGGCATGATTGATGGTGGTGCCAGCCTCCACTAACAACACCCCCCTTCACCACCACCACCCTCCCCCCACTCCCTCTCCTTCTCCCCTTTTCATCTCCACCCTGGCAGTCGTTCCGCACGGCCCGCACTTGGAGCTGGAAAGGGCAGCCGGTGGGAGTTTTATTGTTCCCTGCCACATGCAGGCATGATGCCGAGAGGGCCACGCACGCAACGAGGGCGGCACGCGTTCAAAGCCCGGCAACAGCCTCTTACGCTTGGACAAAGGAAAAGAGAGAAGCGAGTGGAAGAGAGAGAGAGAGAAAGAGAGATGGAGAGAGAGAGAGAGAGAGAGTGAAGGACTGAGGGAGTGAAACAAAGAGCTGCCCAGATTGCATCTTTTAATAGCGAAAGAGAAGAAGTGGGTTTGCCAATGGAAAAAAAGAGGGAAAGAAAACAGGGAAGACAGAAAGAAAGAGGCGAAAGAAAGAAATAGCAAAAGAAAAACAGAGCCCAGTGTTTTCAAAGGCGAGCTTAACGAGCGGGGAGGATCCTCTGAAGGGATTACTGGGGGAAAGCGCTCGCCTGTGTTTACGGGAGGGAGACGGGAGTAAACACTGCTGCCGGGAGACTCGTTACCACCACCATCACCACCCCCCCCCACCACACCCCACCCACTTCCTCCTCCTTTGTTTCGAGGGGTCGCTCGGCTGATAGACCAGTTTGACTCAGGTCTCTATCCTACGATGATGAATATCTTTGTGAACAGACTATCAGTCGCTCTAGCACTAATGTGGATGGTGAACTCTCTTATTTAAACGGCGAAGCCTGTCCTTTGTGTGCGAGTGTTTGGCAGAGGTGGAAGCGGGCCTGTGTGTGTGGCAGTTAGCTGTTTGATGTAGCAGGGGCTCCTCCCATGTCTTTTCCATTGTTCCCCTCTACCTTTAGGTGAATGAGGCGCTAGCAGCAAACTAGTCACAGGAATTACAGACAGGGTAATTATGTCTAATTTTAGCCATCCCCATGCTATGCTTTGATTCGGTTGTGCAATTATATACAGATACACACACAACACACACACACACACACACACACACACACACAGAGAGAGTGAGAGATGTACACATAGAATAAACACACAGATCAACAGAGACACTTGGAAACACACAGACAGAGTGATAGACCCATAAACACAGATAAGGGGTAGACAGAGGGTCATTATAGTCTAGCCTTTACTGGTTATTCTTGTTGTGTCTTTTGTTCCATTGGCAATTCATATAATATATATATATAGAATAAGAAGATAAGTGGCTGATGTGTGTTGGGGGCCAGCGATTGTGACGATTGTGATGAGGTGAGACGAGAGAGACTGTGTGTGTGTGTGTGTGTGTGTGTGTGTGTGTGTGTGAGAGAGAGAGAGAGAGAGAGAGAGAGAGAGTGTGTGTGTGTATGTGAGAGAGAGAGAGAGAGAGAGCCACGGTAGTGAAGACAGGAGCAGTGTCTGTCTCCCACACCTCTCCCGCCTCTTGGAGGAAGCCGTAGCAGAAAATAGGACAGGAAGCAGCACAGCATTTTGGGAAGAGTGGCAAGGGGATATCTCTTTACCGAATAATAACAAGGCCTGTAATGGGAGCAGAAATACAGGAGCGGGAAAAAAATGGAGAGAAAAACACCCGTGTGGCAGTCGGCTCCCATTCAGACAGCATCAAAGCAGCCGGAGTGTTCAGAGGCACGGGGAACGGGTGACTGAGGAAGAAAAAAACAGAAAAGATAGCAAAACAAGCATGGCTGTGAGTGAGGCGGCTTTTAATGTAGTAACTCAGGGCTTGTCTGAGTGGTGCACAACACTGGTTAGGAAGGTGGACCAGAACATTAAAATAATATCAACACACACACACACACACACACACACACACACACACACACACACACACACACACACACACACACACACACAAACACACACACACACACACAGTGTGGCAGGACAGGCAGTACATATAGGGGGTGCAGAGAAAACGGGTGCCTGTGTGTGTTCGTTCAGCCGCAGCAGCAGAAGCAGATGGAGGTGTGACTCCGGGGACCAGACTGTCGCACTTCCCAAATCGAAGACACCCATGTGCGGATAGGAGCTTCAGCCGCTAATTAGACGCGAGGCGGCGTCACACTCGCTCCTCGCTCCTTTGTCTTAGCACCGCGACTACGCGTTGGCTCGTCAGACCTTATGTGCCCGTGTGTTCCTGTGAACGCTTGGATGATTTAGACGCGGAGGTTTATGGTTGACCCCCTCAGAGTGATAGCTTAGCATAGTGTGACAAGTGGTAGCAGCTTTGCACTGTGAAGAGTGTATATATATATAAACGGCACAGTGACAGAAGTGTGTGCGGTGAAGCTGAAACAAGAGAGTGTGGAGGAGAGGAGGAGGTGGAGCTGCTCTATATGGTGCCATAGTGGTGGTGGTGGTGTGTGTGTGTGTGTGTGTGTATGTATGCTTCTTATGTGTTTGTGTCTGTGTGTGTGTGTGTGTGTGTGTGTGTGTGTGTGTTTAGGTGTGTGTGTGTGTGTGTGTGTGTGTGTGTGTGTGTGTGTGTGTGTGTGTGCATGAGTGTATGTAACCTCCCCAGGCAGCAGATAACCATGGAGACGCGGCGGGCGCAGGCTTGGCTGGCTGCTGATCTGTGGCAAAGCCTGGCAGAGGCTACCCCTGAGGGAGTCTATCTGGAGCTGCCTCCCCCAGCTGGAGAAGGAGAGAGAGGGGGTGGGGGGGTGGGGGGGGTGGGGTAGAGGAGGGAGAGAGAAAGAGAGATGGAGGGAGAAAGAGATGGAGATGGAGGGAATGAGAGAGAGAGAGAGAGAGAGAGAAAGAAAAAAGAAGAAAGAACAGCATTTTCAGATCCCAGAAAACACTTGAAGGACACAGAGGGAGAAACAGAGTAGACTGATGGATGTCAGATTCAGACCAAAGCAATCACACAAGACAGTGGTCACTGCTGTGCAATGAGCCCTAAATAAAATTTCACAAGATTCATCTCCAAAAGAGATAATTATATTATAAATATAAATTATATATTACAAATTATATAGTTATTATACTGTTACCACACAATTCCATGAGATCTTGCATCATATATGATCACAACTTATCAACTAGAACTGTTAACTTGGGAATTATTTATCCATAAGCATGCTTAATCTTGAATTTATCCATAACCAACATACTTATTATACATATTGTATAGGGTCATGTTCAACTCAATGGTATCTGGTGGTCTATGAATAGCATCGACAATCTAGATCAAGATGAAATGTCAATGACACAGAAAAGTCCAGATGTTTGGTTGTTTAGCCTATGGTGGAAAACAATGCTTGTACAGTAGATTCTGATAGAATTGTGAAGATAAGCTATATACACCCAAACAGATTGCAATGTTGACTGCTGCCATCTGAGTGGTTCCGTATCTCATAGCATTCACTGAACAGCGGTGCGCCAAAATGAAATGTAATTCCTGGACCTGTAGAACACCTTTTCACCTATAGTTCCATGAAAATCAGGCTGGTAGTGTTTGTGTGATCCTGCATATAGACAAGCAAACTGCTCTGAAAACTTAACCTCCTAGCTGTTTCTCATGCACCAACTGATTTGAAACCAGAGAATGCCACTTTGAGCATTGTGTACAGTTTGTTGATTGTTATGTGAAAAGGTTTTTTGTGGTAGCCCAATTTCTGCAGTTTATATTATATTATTTGTAAATTGTTTATTGGAGGACATTGAGATGATGCTAATCTAATATTTTTAGCAGATGGGACCAAGCATCACAACTATATTATACCATATCATATATAGTATATCATACCATATCTTATATATAGTATATCATACCATATCTTATATATGGTATATCATATCATATCTTATAGTATATTGTGCATTGTGGGGTCAGGGAGGGTAAGGCCACATCATACTATGGCAAGCTACACTTCATACACATGCAAGGTCATTGCTGTGAGAACCCCCCCTCTCTTTCTTTCTCTCTCTTTCTCTCTCTCTCTCTCTCTCTCTTTCTCTC
>NC_055975.1:4601237-4621237 GCF_018492685.1 Alosa sapidissima
ACATACACACAAAAAACAAGTTATGCAGGGATATATGACACACAAAGTGACATAAATACAGACACTCATACATACCTGTCAAGAGGTGCAATAAAATCGCCAACATACGCACACACACACACACATTGGTACTGTAAGTCTTGAGTCTCCTGGCTATAAACTGAAACTGGTTAAGGGAGTGATGAGAATGTTGTGCATGTTGCCTGTAGTGTTTTAGTGAGCTTTTCCTTTCTCCCTTAATTAGATTTGTTGTTGTTATTTTTATTTTCAACATCATTTGTTTGATTTATCACTGTGTGATTTACTTCTTTTGATTCAAATATTTATTGAAGATGTTTGAACAAAGATTGCATCTGGACTTATTTAGACCCTGTACCTACACAAACCTTAAAAAAATGTCATTAGGCCAATCAAGCAGAGGTGTGGTGTGTGCACAGCAGTGATGGTGGCTGTGTTGCAGGGCAGTAAAGTAATGGTGGCTGTGTTGCAGGGCAGTAATGGGGGCTGTGTTGCAGGGCAGTAAAGTAATGGGGGCTGTGTTGCAGGGCAGTGATGGTGGCTGTGTTGCAGGGCAGTAATGGGGGCTGTGTTGCAGGGCAGTAAAGTAATGGGGGCTGTGTTGCAGGGCAGTACTGGGGGCTGTGTTGCAGGGCAGTAATGGTGGCTGTGTTGCAGGGCAGTAAAGTAATGGGGGCTGTGTTGCAGGGCAGTGATGCCCTCCTGGCCTGCCTGGCTGGATGGCCTTACTACCACTTGGATAATGAGCAGACACTGTGCTGCTCCTTCTCCAGTCACACACATCAGCTTCTCTTTCCCTCTATCATTCATCACTCTATCTATCTCCTCCCTGTCTATCTATCTGTCCTTCTGCTTGCTTTCCCTCATCATGCTTAAGAGACACTAGCTGGCTCAAAGTATATACAGATATTTTTTTTATTATTATTTATTCTTAATCATATTCTTCAGAAACAAATGTTCAATGTCAACTTTTAGTACATTTAGTAATGTCAAAACATTTTAGTCATTAATCAGAATGTTAGGAATTGGAATCAAGGAGACAAGTTTCAGCTACTGCTACTTTAACATCTTACTTTAACATCTTTTTCAGTAGAACAAATTGTATCTGTAAAGCCTTATAACACTTAGCTGGTGAACCCAGACGAACCCGATAGCGAATTTGAATTTGCTTTGCAGATCCGTCTGGAAAAGAGCCCACTGATGCCCATTTCCGAACATCCCATTTTACTACTTCCAGGAGTGTAAACGTGTGTGTTCACACCAGGAATGCATGTAGGCCTAATGCACGGCTGCTGTGGAGCTGCTACCTGTCTAAATGGCCAGAGATAGACAATGAGCGACCTGGGCTGGAGTGAAGACCAGAAAGTTGTCATTGTCATTGTTGAAGTAAGGGATAATGTATTGTCCGCCGGTAATTATCAGAAAATAAGTCCCGACAGGAAGAACAGAACCCCGACGCGCAGCGGAGGGGTTTTGCTTCGACCTGAAGGGACTTATTTTCTGATAATTACCGGCGGACAATACATTATCTCGCTTATTACACGGCTACTTGCCAAAACGAGAAAAGAAACCTAACACAATGAATCTTTAAAAATGATTTTGCTACCGTTTCGTGTCTTCCGCTGACAAAATAAATAGGTCGCCACACAGATAGAACATTTATATAGAACACAGATAGAACTTTTAGATAGAACACAGATAGACAGTTTCAGGTGTTGCATGGCAACGTCTTACTAGCTTACTTTCCCTTTCAATGAAATTCCATTGCAATAAGCGAACGGAATTCTTGCGGAGGGATATAAAAGACGTTAATCAACCCGTTGCCATTGACAGCAGTGATTATATACTTTGCCGGTAATTTATATAGATTTAACATAGGCCCGAATGTTGGGAAGGCCCATTCATGTAAATGGAACTTTCTGCAGCACTCTGAAGAGCCGTGTAATAATTGTGGTTCAACAATGACAATGACAACTTTCTGGTCTTCACTCCAGCCCAGGTCGCTCATTGTCTATCTCTGGCCATTTAGACAGGTAGCAGCTCCACAGCAGCCGTGCATTAGGCCTACATGCATTCCTGGTGTGAACGCTTATTACTCTGATAATTACCGGCGGACAATACATTATCCCTTACATAATACCCCTTTCCACACATAGTAGGCCAAGATAGACAAAGACAACCTAATATTCACAAAATCCAACCTTTGATAAATGCCTCAATACTGTGTAGCTGGCTATCAGGAGACCATAGCGACTGTCTACAAAGTGCAACACAGGAGGATTGGCTACTGCAGCCTGCCTCTTTCTGTTCGCAAATATCACTTTGTCATTCATGTTTGAGCAATGTTTGACTTTTGATTTATTGATCAAGGAGAATGTCTAATGTGTGGACAGGCAAACTTTCCAGCTTTACCAAACAGGCTGTTGTACTGTGTTTCCTAGTTCCTTTGAATAAAATGTAAACAAAATAATCAAAGGAACACACCTTTTTGGGAAATTTGCTTTTTTTACTGTCTACCCCAGAGTTAATGTAATAGAATACTTACACTTTCTCTGTGCATGCAATAACCAAGACTGACACCATTAGCCTAGCTTAGCATACTTCACTGGAAGTGTGTTACAATAGTTAACCTTGAGTTAGCCTATAGCTTAAAGGTTCTTTCTGTAGTTCTACTACAGAAATATGTCTGTGTACTACAGAATATAGTCAATGCTTTTCATAATGTGTAGTAAATTGTGAAATTAATGTTGCAAAGAGAATAAGCATTCTTAGCAAAATACTCTACAATTCTCCATTTGAAGAAACATAGGGACTTATGCACAGACATGTCAATCATGGAACAATCATGGAGAAACCTAGAAAAAAATGTGTTTGCATCACACTATCTGTATATTCCCAAATAACATATTTGGATTTTGTTACATCCCTAGTTGGTTAATGTGTGTTTGTGTGTGCGCGTATTTGTGTGTGTGCGGGTATGCATTTCTCTGTGTGAGTGAATGAGAGAGAGAGAGAGAGAGAGAGAGGCAATAACAGTGTAAGTATGCATTAGGGACAGGAGGGGTGTATCATTTGCATGGCTTAGGGGTGGGCATCGTGACAGCCAGTACTGGCCCCCTGTGGATTAAGCACAACCTTGCCCCCCCCCCCCCCCCCCCCATAAACACACACACACCACCTACCCTCACCCACTCCCCCTCTCGAAACACACACACACACACGCACACACATACAGTGCACACACACACTCCCCTCCTTACTCCCTCGACCCCTCACTGTAGCCCCAGCCCGGCGATTACATAAATGAATAATGACATCACGTCTCAGCTGCATGACAGGTCAATGATCACCGCTGCCCCGCAGACAGATTCCGGTATTCCAGAGGAGCAGAGGGGCCTGTCTGGGAACCGGGCGGACGGGCTATGTGTGTGTGTGTGTGTGTGTGTGTGTGTGTGTGTGTGTGTGTGTGTGTGTGTGTTGGGGGGGGGGGGCTGAAGGAGAGATGAGAGGCCAGTTTGGTGGCTGATGTGGCGGTGACGGAGCTGATGATGGCTGGGCACGAGAGGCAAATGGAGGGGAGGAAATAAAGAGGAAAGATTTTACGGAACGGAGCGCCAACAGAGGAGGCAGCAATCTTCTCCCCTTCCCCACCGCTACAGGGGCACATTAGGCTGAATGTGGGTCAGGCAGCTCCAGTCACGTTGTGACAGTTACCAAACTGGAACAGGAGAGGAAGGAGGCGGGGGTGTGGGGGTGGGGATTGGGGGGGGGGGGGGGTTGTGGTGTACGAGCAGAGGCAAAATCCAGGGAGTCATTACATTTGTGTTTTTAAAGGTGCACACCATGTCATCTCTCGAAGGCGCTGGCCTGCTCCCTTGTGGGACTCATTGAAGAAAAGGAGAAAAAAGAAGGAAAAAACGAAAGCAAAAAACATCAGCATGTTCTTTTGGTGCAATTACCCTGCAGACCGCCCTTGTATGTGGCATCTTTTGGATGTTACCAGTGAAATACATCTCACCCAGCGCTACTCACTCCGGTGCTACCCAGGGTGCTGGGGCTTCTCCGGAGAGATTTGGATTATTCTGTGTTATTATTCTGTCATTATTCTGTGTTTTTTTTTTCTCTACCTAGTAAATATGAGCTGAGAAGCTCTACCAAGCCCTTGGCGTTTTACAACAGCAACATGTGCAGGGTGAGATCCGGCTGCTATTTTTAACATTAGCAATTAAAATAAGCTTTACAGTTGAGTAGAGGGATGGGAAAAAACAAACATGGCCATGACTTCTACAAATATCGAAGAGGGAGGGAAATATTACTGTGTGTGTGTGTGTGTGTGTGTGTGTGTGTGTGTGTGTGTGTGTGTGTGTGTGTGTGATGTATGTATGTGTGACATGTGTGTATGTGTGACAATTGTGTCTGTGTGTGTGCCTGTATGCCAGTGTGTATGTGTGTGCAATGCTTAAAGTGTGTACCAATGTGCATGTTACTATCACTGCATACACTAGTGCAAATGTCATGGTCAGTTTTACATGCTAGCATGCCAAAAAAAAACTATGCCAATGTTTGTGATAATTGTAAACATGACTACACATCATTAAGAAGGAATGAGACAGAAACAGAACAAACAGAAATCTCAATTCTAGTGTAAAGGGAAGTGGGTTAGACCAGTTAGCCTATAGCTAGCCTACTGCTAAAAGAGGGCTTAAGGCTAACTGATATAAACCACCTCCAGTGAATCATGCTAAGCTACTAATGCTGTCAGACTGGGTTATTGCATGCACAAAGAGGAGAAGAGTATCTTCCTATCCAACTCTGAGGTAGACGGCAAATAAGCTAATTCCCTAAAAGTTGGCATGTTCCTTTAAGCGCAATATTATCAGTGCTGGAGTATGAATCCAGGCAGCCAGATGTGTCGGTATACTGCTGGAGTGTCACTTGGTCTGTGTGCAGGAGTGGAATCCATAGCATCCCGATGGGGTACTCGGCAGTGCAATGCTGATGTTTAATGCATGGCCCGAGGCATGAGTTTGTGTGTATGTTTATGTGTGTGTGTATCTCTGTGCGAATGTTCACATTTGTGTGTGTGTGTGTGTATGTGTGTGCGCTCAGTCTGTCCCTGGCCTTGGCACTGAAGCGAGCAGCCCACTCAGTAAGCAGAATTAATGTCTTCTCTGCGAGCGGAATACTAAAGCGCAGACAATCAGCCGGAGAGTATATGGGACAACCGGATAGGGGAAGCTCCTTTGCAGAGCTGTGCTCCGTTCTGATTTCCCAGGTCCCCTTGCAACCACCACACCCCACCCCACCCTCCAAAAAAACTTCTCTCTCCTAACATCCCCATCTCTACCCAAATCAACAGTGTAATCAGATGCCAAGGCTGGTCAACCCTGATTGAGAATAGTTGAAGTTGTATTGTGTGTGTGTGTGTGTGTGTGTGTGTGTGTGCGTGCGTGCGTGTGTGTGTGTGTGTGTGTGTGCGTGCATGCGTGCGTGTGTGTGCTTGGGGGAGGGGGAGGTAATGATGTGGGAGGGAGGGAAAGAGGAATTTACCTTGTTTTGATAGTGGCTGAGCAGAGGCCTGGGATTTCTCATAAACATTCAAAGTGGCATTTTGCGTTTCCTCCACGGAGCGGTGGCGTGTTCTGAGGAGCTCCGGCTTAGCATTTCTTTTTTTAAACAACAAAGGGCAGGAGGAAGAGAGAGAGAGAGAGAGAGAAGAGAGAAGGAGAAAGCGAGAGAGAAGAAGAGAGGAGTGAGGGAGGAGGGAGGGAAAGAGACTGGAGAGAGACAGTGAAAGCCACACACAGAAAGAGAAAGACACAGAGAGAAGAAATCCCCTGGTGGCACAAAACTATAGGAGCCCCAGCAATTGCAGATGCAACATTTTATCTCCAGCACTCCCCCCATCGCTCTCTTTCTCTCTCTCTCTCTTTCTCTCTCTTTCTCTCTCTTTCCAAACTCTGTGTTGCTCACCACCACCACCACCACCACCACCCCCCCCCCCCCCCCCCCCCACACACACACACACACACACACACACACACACACACACACTCACACACACACTCACACTCCTTGCCATGGATCTGAGAGATGTATTCTCAGCTGTGTTTTGTGTGGGGATTGTGTGCGGCGCGGTGGTGGCAGACTGCTGGCTATTAGGGGATTTATGGTGGTGGGGCCGGGGCTGGCTGGGGCGTCTGCGCGCCGCTGATTATAAGCAACGTGTCAGCCTCCCTGAGGGCGCCTTCTCCCTGCCGACACACTCTACTGCCGCGGCTTTAACACTTCATCTGGTATCTCCCCGGCACCGCTTTTAATTAGCATGCGCGCATGCCAGCGCACGACGCAGCCAGATGCGGAACGACAACGCTCAAAAAGGACCCAAATTTGTGGGACTTGTGTGTGTGTGTGTGTGTGTGTGTGTGTTGGTGAGACCAGTCTCTCGCTTACCGTCGCCCCACACCCCCTTCCCCTATCCCTCTCTCTCTCACACACACACACACACACACACACACACACACACACCCTCCTCCTCAGTGAGTCCTCAGAGTTCTGCTCCCCTTATTTTTCGAGCTGTTATCTGTATGTGTGTTTGTGTGTGTGTGTGTGTGTGTGTGTGTGTGTGTGTATGTGTGTGTATGTTAGAGAAAAAGAGGGTGCAAGATAGCAAGAAGCAGACAATGAAAAAAAAATCAAGAGAAGGAGTTGAATAGAACAAGAGAAGGGGGAAGAGTGCTTGTCTCCCCGATTCGCTGGTTTTCATCTCTCCCCTCAGTCTGTCTGTATGGAACCTTTAGCGCTGCTATGAAATCTCATGATAGTGTGAACTGGGCCAGCCGCTCTCCTATAGAGTTGCACGTCAGCTCGCTCACCCCCTTCACAGAGAAGGCAGATCGCCAGGTGATAGTCACACTGATATGGAACTGTTTCTGTCACCTGAACTCAGAGCCAGGTGATCATTCCCTATCACTTTGTCATGTCTTTTTTTCTTTTTTTTTACTTCGCTTGCAAACCTATCCTGCCATGGTCTTCTGTCTTGTACAATGACAAACTGCATTTTATATGTGTTTTGTGTGTAAAAATAAATTATCTTTTGATAAACCTGTTGGGCAAGGACTGCAAATGTACTTTGCAATCTGCAACCAAAACATTAATATTAAATATTAAACAACACAATAATATTGAGGATGCTAGATGAGATGTTTTGCACTCTTGAAACTGTATAAATGAATCTGAAATGCATAAATGAATATTAATGGTTTAAAATAGGTATATGAGTGTATACCTATTGTACCAAGCCATGCCACAGTTAATCTACTGGAGGTGGATGCGCTTCTCAAAATAAAAGAATGTGCACCCGTATGAATTATAATTCAGCGTAAAGCATATACAGAGTGTGGATTTCCTGCCTCGTGATAGCTGCTTGTCATCTGCTGGAATAAAGCTGGCACGAGGGTTAATTAGCTAGATCTATCATATTCCACAGGAAGTGGGAACAAACACAGCTAATGATCCATGCTATTCCCCATGATTTTAGAAGGGTTTCTATAGTGCTGCAATTCAGAGAGAAAGAGAGAGAGAGAGATGTGATGGAATAAAAAATGAATAGGTATGGATAGAGAAAAGGAGAACATCTCCTAAATCCAATCATATCTAGTGGCATGTCGCTCAAAATCTACAAGATTTGTATGCAGATTTGAGTTGCTAATTATATGTTGTTTCTTTTTCCTGTTTCCCTTTCCAGAAAATGAACTTGGAGGAGACGTGGTGAACCGTCGCTCTTGTCTTACGTCTACTGAGGTGGGCAGAGGAGGACGCAGAGGTCTGGACCAAAGAACAATCAAGCCTCGAGTTCATTTCAGGTACGGTCCCCTGCTGCATGCTCCAGCTTTCATACGCTAATAGAGGATCATTTTCTCCCCCGCCCCTTGGACTATCCCTTTCCTTTCCCTTGAACTTCTCTCTATCTCTCTCTTTCTCTCTCTCTCTCTCTCTCTCTCTCTCTATCTATCAATCTATGTATCTGTCTATCTATACCTTCCCAGCCTTTCACAGAAGTCTGTATTGAGTTGGACTGCTAGTGTTTACTGTCAGCAGATGAGTCATGCCATAAATAGCTATCGGTGGGTCAATTTGATAACATACGCAAATGGCGCTTGTGCAGCTCCCTGTCAGCCAGTGGCAGATTGCTGAGGCGGATTCAGGAGAGATGGAGAAGCATATGCTGCTTCAGGGGAGGAAAGAACTTCAAGGTGAAACAAAGGAAAATAGATAACGATATGCAAGAGACAGATGCGTAATCCCTATGTTATACACACACACACACAAAGAGAGAGAGAGAGAGAGAGAGAGAGAGAGAGAGTCACAAATACACGTCACATATGACCAACCCCGTACTGTACTTACCAATTTACTGCACAGTTATTGCATGAACATAGACATCCAAGGAACCAGATATAAGGTAAAAGCCTGATGGCACTTAAATAAATAAATGAGCAGGGATTTCTGAACATGTGAATGCAAAACACATGCAATCTTTGGCTTCTTACTGCAGCCATAGGCTCTGATTAAGTAGATTGATGACTTCTTGTTTTTCCATTTCTGGTTTTTCATTGTTGATGAGTCTCTACAGAGGAAAATTAGCAACAAGCCCCTTCATAACCCTATTAGCATGTACAAGTGCCAGAAGTCTACTAAAGTCCAGTTTCATGGGCATTTGAAACAAGGCAAGGCAATAAGTTGGTCCTGTAGCATGGCAACACTTGGCAACCAAAATAGGTTTGTTGTGATTCATTGTGAGTTAAATGCTAATACCTATACTTTAAAAAAAACATCTACAGCTTAGCTAATACAATTTTCATGTAGACTGCTCCTCAGTCACACCACACCTCTCCTGTTCTTTTCTAAGGAACGGGTATTATTTGATTTATATCATCATTAAGTAGTAATTACATGATCAATTACCGTTTAATACACTAATTGTCAATATATAGCAACACACAAGTCTATGCTTGCATACCCCCAAAGTGCTGGTGTGCTACTGTTTTTGACACAAGCATTATGATACTGTAGCAGCAAGGATTGGGTAAAATATAACATCATGTTCTCGTCTTATGAAGTTCTATTCTTGGTGAGATGCAATAAATAGTAAATGTGTGTTGCACATGTAAAATTATTGTAGAGAGAGTCCTCCCTAAATCTACTGGTGAATAATACTTTGAAATATTGGCATAGCCTGCTATTCATTTAATATTTAGACATTAGTATTAATGAGACATGGCAGTGTATCGCCATGAAGTAAGAACTGTACTTCTCATTCCTATGTTGTAAGGTGGCTTCAGTTTTGGTTGCAGACTCTCTGCATTTGGCTAGCTTGCTTCAGTGTGTACAGTCACTTTATGCTTTGATGAAAAGATTATGGTCAGGAACTGAAGCTGAGCTTGTAATGAGACAGATGTCTCTGAGACTTCCTTTTTTTTCCAAAATCTCCTCACAGAGGTCCTTGGAGAATTTTAAATGGCTCTCATTATCTCAATTAATTCCTCAAAAAATGGGAGGTTAAATTTCAGTGACCCCCCTCCCTTTGAATATTTACTAGTCCTCCTACATTCCAGTTTATGCATTTTAGACTCCTAATGAATCCTTGGAACTGTCTCACATGAAAAAGGAGCAGGCATTATTTATTTGTTTCGTTTGCTTTGGGGTATTCTATTTGAACATGGTGATGCAACGGAACGGTTATTTCTTTTTTTGTATTCCATGGTCCTGAATGGAAATGCATTGTGTTTTTGTCTGAGCCTTTGTTTTTGGATCAGTGCTCGGGTGAGAGACTGCTTGGCGGATGTCAGACAGCCCTTTACCCCAGAGCCCTGGCAGTGACTGTGCTTGAGCGGATGCCGTGGAGTGATAGACATGCTGTGCCAGATTACCATGCACACGTTCATCTCTTTTGACGTGTTCTGATTTGTTGTGTCACATCAGCTTATCTAGACTTTCAAACATGTGATATTGGTGGCCCCGGAACCAAGACGGTCACATGAAATAGCGCGGCCCCTGGTTCTGGGAGCAAGGTACTGTACGCCCATTCAGTGTGTTTACTCGAGCTCAGAAGCATTGTTTGCGAGTGACTCTTTGGGTTCGATAGTGGCATCCACCGGGCCTTGAATGCTGAAATTGCTGTGGCTCCAATCAGACAAAAGGGCCCATGAAAAGTTTCCACCTCTGCATTTAAAAGGGCCCATGAAAAGTTTCCACCTCTGCATTCAATGCACTTTGTTATTCAGAGGAGCGATTAAACGGCTCAGCTCAGAGTCATAGCTCTCATTTCATTTCACAGTCCTGGAGTAAAACCAATACTTTACTTTACAATTGTTTGTCACTCCTGAGTGCACCTCAAAAAATCATCAAAGCTCTCTTTAAAACCCCCTCTATGAATGTACTGAGTGGCTTCTCAATGAGGGGTGTATCGAATAGAGCACAGAAATCAGGAGCGTCACTGCTGAAGTTCGCCACAGTTGGTTTGCGAGCCTCTGTCCCTGTGCTCACTCTCTCAGCCAGAGAGGTGGTGTGGACAGTAGCCAGCGCGTCAGACAGATAAGTTGTTGGTTTCCTCGGATTTCTAGAGGTAGGATTTCCTCACATTGCCATGGAAACCCCGGCAGAGCACTCCGAGGGAAACATCTCTGGGTTTTTTTTTCTCACCCTCTCCCTCTCTCTTTCTCTGCCTCACTCTTCCCCTCCAAAACACCCCACCGTTTCACCGCCTAATAAGATTTACTGGGTATCGTTGGCTTTGATCATTTTATTTTTCTCGGTTTGAAACATTTATAGCCCTCATAAAAAAATACCAAGGCTTACACCATTAGGCTGAAGGTTTAAGTGCTACTTTAATAAATCATGTTTAATAAGAGAGACATCTAAACACGGCTACTCCTGTGATAGTCAAACTGGTCCGCCATGAATATTTAGCAACATCTGGAAATAACATAATGCTGCCTTCTTTGAATTCATGAACAATTCATACATCCTTTAAGGTGGGCAAATGGAATTTACCTACTATAATATACTATACCCACCTGTATGGGTAAGGTGCTAAAGCTGTGGGCTGATATCCATTGGATTTGTCTCACAATCACAAGGGATTTGATGAGTTCACTGTGAGGCTACAGTGTATGCAGTGTCTTTAGGTGATTATGGCGGGCACAATGCCTTTAAAAAGATACATTGTATATAATAGTGCTGTTTGGACTGGACTGCCTATTTTTGTGTGTCTGATTTCTGCTTCTGCCTGTGAGAGTGTCTACAGTATGTGTGTGTGTGTGTGTGTGTGTGTGTGTGTGTGAGAGAGAGAGAGAGAGTGTGTGTGTGTGTGTGTGTGTGTGTCTGCGTGCGTGCATGCGTGCGTGTGTGTGTGTGTGAGAGAGAGAGAGAGAGAGAGGGAGAGAGAGGCACTGACAGTCTGACCTTGTTTCCCCAGATGGAGGTGGATGCGCCAGACGAGAAGCGCCATCGCACCCGTTCCAAAGGTACCCGAGGTGTGTCTGCCATCTCATCCCATCTCTCTCTCTCTCTTTCTCTCCCTCTCTCTCTCTCTCCCATCCTCACTGTGACCTTCCACTACTCCTCTCATCTGCTTGCTCCCCATTACCACAACCAAAAACTGCTTCTACCTTCTCTCTCTCCCTCCTCCTTATCTTTCTCTCTCTTTCTTGTCCTCTTATCTATTTTTATCCACCAATACATCTCACGGCATCACTGACCGCATGAACACTGTCTGATTCAACGTCTCGTCTCTCTTGCAGTTGTTGTGAGAATGGACATTTAAAACTGTTGACCCAAGCATGACTGCATGACACTGTGAGCTGTAGCACACTTTCTCTCTCATGGTCTCTCTCTCTCTCCTTTTCTTTCCCCCTCTTCCGTCTCTGGCTCGCTCTTGCGCTCCTGCTCTTCCTCAGTGCCCGTGGAACCAGCAATACAAGAGCTGTTCAGGTTAGTGCGACTGAGCGCATTTTAGTGTCCCTGCTCTCTGCTGTCATGCTGCCCAAACAAACCAATACAAGTTATACATTCACACACACAGGCACTCTTGCACTCACATACACATGTGTGCGCGCTTGCACACAGAGGCACACACACACACACACACACACACACACACACACACACTCACAAGCACACAGACACACGCACACACACACCCACGCACACACACTAAAAACCCATTATGGAAAGGTGAAACATACAGTCGGGTAATGGTTGTGATGTACTCTCAGGTCCTTGTTATTGTACTGAGGGATGCACCTTTGAGATGCTGAGAGCCACTGGGTAATGGCTTCCACTATCGCCCTTTCTTTCTCTCATTCACCATGTTTGCCTCTCTTTTTCCTTCTCTCTCTCACGGTCTCTCTTTCTCTCTTTCTTTTTCTCTCTCTCTCTCTCTCTGATGAAATATAGCATTTCATGTGCTTTACAGTTTATCACTGTATCTTTCTTATATGAAAAGTCAAAGTATGTGCGTTGTCAGACATACTGTAACTGATAATGCAGAGGTTGTGGATTACTCCAATATCTACATCTTAAATATTCCATGTCATTTTCAGTTCTCTGTCTTGTCATGACTTCCTTGCCATTATACTGAGTTGTCCTGTTAATACTTTGCGTTCACTGAAGTGATACAACATGATACTACACACAACTGCATAACAGGGTAGAGAGATCATTATTTTATTTCTCTGATAAATAGATGTGCCCTCATACACTCAGTGCGATTATTTCAGGATGACTTTAATCCTTGAATCCTGAAATGTACTTATTGTAAGGTAGATCATGAGTGCTTTTATCGACTTATTTATTTATTTATTTATGTATTTATTTATTCTCTGTTTGTTTAGTGCATTTTACTGCAAACATTGCAAACAGCATGAAAATAGGTATGAGCCAAGACCTTTGTCTCAGTTTGTGCCAAGTTATGTTCTACATGTGTCGAGACATCCTTCCTCACCCACTGCAGTCACATCCTCCCAACTGCTCCCCCAAACCAGCGACACTTCTTCCTCCAGCAGCCGTCATTAACATGCAAACTGGTCAATGGCACTTGTCTAGGGTTAGCTTTGCATTGATCCCCGGAGCCATGTGTCCATGTGTCCCTGTGCCCGTGGTCCAGAGACCCAGCGCATACATACACGTGTGTCCGCCAGTGCCGTGGGGTCGATGGGTTTGCCAGCAGGCCGTCTGGGCCTGGAGCCTATTAGTCACCACGGCCGGTGTAGCAACAGATTAGACCGGCTGGCCGTTCATTAGAGTCAGATAGCCTGGATCGAGCCACAGTGTGTTAGGTAGGGTGTGATTGCTGCTGTCCTGAAATGGCTTTGTCTTTCGACCCCCCCACCATCTCTATGACGTCTGTGCCTCTTTTTCCCGTGGCGTGAAAAGAAAGATTTTTTGCGACATAAAAAAGGGAACCTTCTCTGCCAGGCCGGTCTGTGTCGATATGGCATTTACGCACCCAATTTCCAGTCCGAACCCCCTGCTTTTCCTCTGCTTTCCACCACTGCCCAAAGATAGCAATTAATCAGGCGATCGATACAGAGCCTATCTCAGAGCAGAAGCCGTCCATAATGCCGATAATGCCTGATCGATGGTGTCTCTCTCCAGAGGCTAGATAGTTGTCAGGACAAATGCAATTTGACTTTACGTCAGGATCTGGCTGGCAAAGATATGATATGGCAGATGTATTGGTAGATACTGTGGAAAATTAAAGAGGGTGTTGTGGGATTATACAGTACTGTGCTTTGAACACACACACACACACACACATACACACACATAAACACTGTAAAACACTATAACACTAAACAAACTACTGGTACACACACACACACACACACAAACTGCTGGTGTACTGACACACGCATGCATATACACACACAGACACCCTCTCAGTCTGTGTCTCTTGTCATTTTAGCTGCCCAACACCAGGTTGTGACGGGAGTGGGCACGTCAGTGGAAAATATGCAAGACACCGAAGGTAACGATTGGTTCCTCTCCCTACACACAGACATGCATTCCTACTGCAGCTGTCCTCGCCAAAACACACAAAACACCAATCAACAACCGCATCCGTCGCTGCACGATTTATTCCCTGTGGATAAAATTACATGGTGCGGGCGCTGCACCTGTGGCCATTAAAAATCCTGTTGCACCTCTACATGTGATGTTAGTGGCATTTTGATAATTGGTCTACATTATCCACACCATGGCTTCCTTTAAGGGATTTCACTTTTTGAAATACTATTATCCCTCAAAGCCAGATAGCTTTGTCGTGCCAAGTGTGGTGTCTTCCTGGCAGGATTCACAGAGCTTCTAACAGCATTAATATTTCTACATATATTAATATAATTTGCATGTTAATACATGAAGCATGTTTAGTGTATTTAATTCTTTTTTGTATGGCATCCTTGGCTTTCTTATCGTGATTGGCAGGTTCCAACACACCAGTCTAACATGACACACAGACTCCCTTTTCCAGATTTGTCCTGTTTTTCACTACATGCGTATTTAATCCACTATCTATGGTTCCTATATTGGGATATACCTTGCTTGGGCTCCACTTCATCTTTATGTAAAGAGAAAACCGTATTTTGGGCACACATTCCAAGCTTCCCACTCTCAAATTTATTTATGCTAAGTATCCCTGCAAGTCACCCAGTGTGACTGCAGTAGAATTAATCATGTCAACCTTATGTTTATTCATTTTTGACTTATCTCCAATAACAGGCTGTCTTGATTGGCTTGTCCACTCGCTGATAGCCTGCGAGAAGCCAGAGAGGTACTTAGCGGTTGGACAAGAACGTTTGCTAATGCTAACAGCGGTTGGACAAGAACGTTTGCTAATGCTAACAGCGGTTGTTAAGCCCCCTCAGCACTTGTGTTTATGTGGAAGCTGGCAGCAGGTAGCAGACTTTGTTTTAGCATAGCAGTGAAATAGAGAGAGATAGAGAGAGGGGTGTTGCTTTAGAAGGAACCAGAATCTGTGGGCTTTCTGAAACGGTTCTGAAATACAGCCCGGCAGGATGTGATCAAATGAATGAGGTGCTTTAATTATTCAGGGTAATAGTGGAATATAAAGGGCTATCTCGTGAATAGCTAGTTCCAGCTACGTGCCTGTTGAACATGTCCTTGCTCCAAATAGAGCATTGTGGGGGTGACGTCCTATTGTGCTGCGTCCATGTCCTTGCGACGACCGCGTCCCAGCTGAAATGATCTGAGTCCTTCGTCGCCCACCCACCCATCCCCCCTCAGCAGCCATTTTGAAGGCCACTGTATCTTTGATGGACAGGCAAGCTCTCAGCCGTATTGATTTCCATCTCCACAGAGAGAGAGTGCGAATGAAAGAAAGCAAGAGAGAGAGAGAGAGAGAGAATGAGAATGAGAGAGAGAGAGATAAAGAGAGAGAGGGCAGAATTAGACAGAGGGCATTGCCATGCAACGCATCAACCCTCGACGCCGCCGCCGCCGTGACGTGACGTGGCAGGGATTCAGCCACCCACCGTGTGGCAGATAATTAAAGATAACTAAAACAAACACAAACGGCTCAATCCATCCCCACGCCTGGGACTCTCCCTCCCGCTCTTTCACTCTCTCTTTCCCTTTCTCTTTCACTCTCTCCCTTTCTCTCCCTCTCTCCCTTTCTTTCTCTCTCTCTCTCTCTCTCTGGCCGCCTCTGTGAGCTAATTTCTACTTCAGATGGCGTCGTCCTCATTTGCATGCTTATCAAAGTGTTTTGACTATCCGACAGAAGCCACTGAAAGAAGGTGGGATCATTAATATGTTAATTAGTCCTCTTCCCTCACTCCATGCGGGCATGCAAGTGATACTCTCAAACCGTGCTTCCCCATCCACGTCCTGCCCATACGCCACCACCAAAAATGGCCCCTCCACACACACGCATACATGCCCACGTAGAAAATGCTAATCATTTTGCCGTGAATCACGGCCCCATGCCTGTTTAAAATAAAGCTATATTCAGTGTTTTGGTGGATGAATTCCCACCGGCATTGGAGATGTGACTAGTGTGTGGCAAGATGTGCCTTGCCTCCTTTGTGCATATTTTAAATGTCGGTGCCTCGATAACGCTATCTCCCTGCCGCCCGGCGTAGCACTGTGCTAATAAGGTGGAGCCAGCGCCGGGGAACCTCTGGAGAACTGCACTCGTGCTCTCGCTCCGCACAATTATTTGTTGTACATGTTGAAGCCAGAGATAACCCAGTATCCCGCTATAGGGCTGTAACTGCTTGTGTAAGCTCTTTTCAGTGGAGGCTTATAGAGTTAAAAATAGAAGAAAAAAGAATAGATTTCCATCCTGTACTATCACCTGTGTCTGTGTCACATGTGTCTCTTGATCCCTCTCTTTCTGGCAGATTCCAACATAGTGAGCTTATAGTAATGACACAGTGAATATTATATGGCTGTCTAAATGGCAATATATTGGTGTTTCAGTTCATATTTAAAATCTAGCTGCCTGTTTACATAACTATTTGTAAAGTAAAACTACACAAAATAACACAAAAATAACACATATCTGCTTTGGAAATATTCTGAAGGCCAATGTTTTCTCCGTCCATTATCATTATATTCAAGTAGATAGTGATAGGTATCAACTGCCCCTTGAACCAACTGATTGTTGCTTTGAGGGCAGGTAAAAAAAGTCGTAATCAAAGAGATATAAGACCCTTTTGAACGGGCATGCCCTTATGTGTTTCAGAATTGATATAGTCTGTATTTCTAATGAACATTATAAGGTCTCAATTCTCTCTACACTGAACCTGAGATCAGTCTGGTGATGGTTTGACTCTAAGTCTCATAGAAATAAAGGCCTTCTACATGCTTGGATGCATCTCCATATTTCTGCGTAGAATCCGATACATTTTCAAAAGCACATCTTAAGAGGGACAACAAAACAAGTCTGCTCATCCTCCATGAGGTTGGCATTGCGAGCACACCAAGGACTAACCACCCATGCAGTCTGCTCAGGGCCAGGTGTATTATTACTGTGCTGCACACTTCATATGCACCGTGATGGACAAGTTCCGTTCCTTTCTGGGGCATGGTCAACACGCCCCCGTGAACCAGCAGCGGAATTACAGCGCTGCCTCAGACAAATTACACCTTTGATGGACCTCTGGCTCACGGAAAAAGGAAAAAAAAAATAGGCGACAGAGATGATGAATGGCAAACATATTAGAAGTGAGAGAGATCCAGTCAGAGAGAGATAGAATAGAGAATGGTTAAAGAAAAGGGGTGAGAGAGGGAGAGAGAGAGAGAAAGAGAGAGGGAGCGAGAGAGATAGAATAGAGAATGGAGAAAGAAAAGGGGTGAGAGAGGGAGAGAGAGAGAGGCAGAGACAGAGAGCGTGGTGGAGGTGGATACTGGTGGCTCAGTAATTATGAAGAGAATTAGTAGTGCACTCTCTTCCCTCTTCTCCAGCACCTAACCCCCCCCCCATTCACCACACACACACACACACACACACACACACACACACACACACACCTACTCCTACTCTCTCCCATGTCGACTGAGCACAGCAAAGAGATGAGACATTGCAGGTAACTGCACATGCTGCCTGAGTCATCTGAGCCAAATGTCCCAAAAGCTTTACAATGCAAACACCACCCTGAGACCGTCATGCCTCATTTTTAGTTGGCAGCAGCATAATGACCGAATCATATTCCCAAGCACATCCTAGACTTTCACAGACAAACACAACTACTCCTTTTGAGAGCAAACTTATAATGCCCAGTCACAGACGAACATAGTGAAAGGAAGAGAGTGTGTGAGTTGTGCAGAGGAGAGGACGCTAAGTACATCCTACTGTGCTAAAGCTACACCTACACCACACGCAGCTTATGTGTCATTCAACATATTTGTTCAACTGCAATAATGTTGCCTGCATTTCAAAATTTCAATATTTTTTTCCAAGGTCCGTCATATATCTTTATAATGCGTGTGAGAATGACAGTGTGTGAGCCCACATACTCATGCCTACATGGTCAATAGAGAGAATAACAGCCTCACCTCAGACTAGGGCTTCTTTTACTCCTAGTACACACA
This sequence comes from Alosa sapidissima, assembly GCF_018492685.1. Lineage (NCBI taxonomy): Eukaryota > Metazoa > Chordata > Actinopteri > Clupeiformes > Clupeidae > Alosa > Alosa sapidissima. The sequence continues at coordinate 4,619,373 of NC_055975.1, forward strand.
CACACACACAATCACACACACACACACACACACACACACATACACTCCCATACTCACACACTGACATACACACACTCACACACGCACACATACTAATTTATTTTGGAGTACCACAGTATAAGTCTGAAGTGGCTTCTAGAGGACATGGCTGTGAATAGTTGGCCATCGCCTCCCCTCCCTGTGAGAGCACTAAAGCCAAACAGCTGTCACACCCTTTATCTGGAGAGGGATAGAAGAGATGGAGAGAGAGAGAGAGAGAGAGTGCAAAAGAATGAGAGAGACCCTTGTGCACCAGACCTCAGCTCTTCCCTCTGCAGAAATGCCGTACTCCAGGGACACCCTACTCCATGTCCATTAACAGCCAGCGTCCTCACCGAGCACCTTACTCCAGCCCTGGCAATTGAAGGCAGCAGGCGCGACCCCGGCAGAGCCTCTCCGACTCAAGCAGATAGCCTCCTCCAGCACGATAGCCCTACTCCAGGGCCATCATGGCCCCCCAATCGTGCCTGAGGACCTTACTCCGGCCCCGCAATTTCCACCGAGAGGCTAATCAAGCCTCCAAATGGGCAAATACCGGGGCCTGAGAAGCCCCATCTCCCCCGCTCACCAACACCACCACCCCACCGGCTCTCACGACCTTGCCTCTCTCCCGGGGGGAGGCCGGGGTGATGCAACAGGGGTCAGCTCGGCGCCTCCGAAACAGGTTCAGCGTCCCCACAGTGTCATTAAATCTAATGAATACGCTCACCTCGACCCCTACGCTGTCTTTCAGACGGACGTTGAAAAGGGGGCTCGATACATGTGGGTGGGGAAGTCAGATGGCTACATTGTGTTTTGATAGTAAGGTTGTTGTGTGTGTGTGTGTGTGTGTGTGTGTGTGTGTGTGTGTGTGTGTGTGTGTGTGTGTGTGTGTGTGTGTGTGCGTGTGTGTGTGTGTGTAGGTGAGAGCGTGAGTAAATAGGTGAATGAGTGAAGCTCGGAAAGGTAGGCCCAAGAACACTGAACTACTTGGCAAAGTGGCTCCACTGTCTGGTAAAAACTCTTGTAAACCACTGAACACAGAAGACTGTGAGAATAGATCAGCACAGTGTCTATTTAAAACGACATTGGCTTTCGGAGGAATCTGCATTCACCTTCTCCAAGTGTTGTGTAAGCACACAGCTCTGCTCACAAATCAGGCAATATGAATTTTAATGCTATTCAGATTTCCCATTTGACTTGTGATCTATTTCAAGCATGTAATCAATCAAAAACACTGGAGGACAAATAGAAGCCCTATGGTTTCTTTACAAATGACTACGACACACACACACACACACACACACACACACACACACCCACACACACACACACACACACACACACACACACACACACACACACACACACTGCATACACACAACTCTGCTTTGTCTGACAACCATGTTGGTGACATTTCGTTTCCAGCTTACACATGATGCACCATAAATGAATCATGAGAAAATCTGTGAAAGCTGAATTATTCATGTGCAGAGAGGTAAAAACAAAGAAGCGCTGTTATTATTTGTTAATAAGACAGCAGGATAATTAGGAAGCATTCTATTTTCACCTGATGGTTCCATCGCAGCACAGTACATCCTGTGCTAGGAGGCCCACGGGGTATGAAATAGTACTTCTCCATGGGTTTCTATTTTGTCAAAGTTACCCTGGTTATAGCGCATCACGCCAAACTATAGCTTTAGTTCTTCGTCTATGTACAGTGGCATGAGGACATAATGTCCAATGATAGATGGGTTCATATGCTTGCTAATTCATGCTTGAATGCAAGCTAATTATTGAAGCGTAGATAGGCATAATGCGCACGACCTTTGTGTGTTAGCCCAGTA
>NC_055975.1:4623737-4628737 GCF_018492685.1 Alosa sapidissima
GGCGAGGGAGGTAGCCCGGCCGAAAAACACAAGCAGGGCAGGACAGCAGCGCAGCACAGGGCCCCAGGATGGGAGGCAGAGGCTAAACTCTGGTGAGGGAGATTTTTCAGGGCTGGACGCCCCGCGCGCTGATCTGATTGTGAGCCGTTGCTCTGTGAGCGGTCAGCGCTGAACGTGGTGTTTTTGTGTTTGTCTGGCATATGGGGCCAGCAAGGGATGGAAACTATTTTGTGACCACATGTTGATATGCTATAATATTGCTTCTTCTTCTGTTAGCATGGCCGTCACACACACACACACACACAGATGTGTCCATTTCCTACATGGAAACACTGCTTGAGCTGGATGGAAGGTGGAGACTGAGAGACAGAGAGTGAGCTGCTGGATGTTGAGCAGCATGATGTTGGAGAGGGCGTAGGGTGCAGCACACACCGCAGGCTCCCCCACCCCACCCCTCCCCTCCCCTCCCCTCCCCACCCACTCGCCCCCCTCTCTGCTGCTCTTAATAATTAATCGCCTCCTACAGTATGTGACTGGAGAGTCACCTCACCTGGGTGCTGGGAGAGTACATTGCCTGCGCCGCACGCCGCACCCAGAGGACCTGGGGTGCCACCCGCGCTGTAATTAAGCAGGAGTCCTGAGGTGAGATTGGGAGGGATGCTGTGCCGACGCAGCAGAGACAGAGGGAGAGAGAGAGAGAGAGAGAGGAAGAGAGAGAGAGAGAGGAAGAGAGAGGAAGAGAGAGAGAAAGGGGGCTGCAGGGAGAGCCTGTGGTGGTTGTGGTGTCAGAGCCCATTTGCCAGCGCCGTCGCCCTTGGAGCCGCGTGGCATCAGTCAGCTGTGCCAGCACGGAGGGAGTGCTGAGGGAGTGCTGTCCCTCACCCCAGGGCCGATATCGCCGCCCTCACCATCATCATCATCATCATCATAATTATCATCATCCTCATCATGGCGGTCAGGGTCAGGGTCATTGTGGTGGCTGGACAGAGCCGTGCTCTCTCTTTGCCCCTCTGGCTGCTGAGACTGGTGGTTGTGTGAGGAGAGGAGAGTGGGCGCTGTACTGAGGAGGAGTCCCAGGGCAGCCACCACTGCAGGCTCAGCCACAGCCACAGCCACTGCTACCATGGCTACCACTGCTACCACGGCTACCACTGCTGCTGCTGCTACCACGGCTACCACTGCTGCTGCTGCTGGGAGGCTTGCAGTAAGGAGGCTCATTCACATTCAGTCAGGCTGCAGCCAGAGCCCAGGCCGCCCGAAAGGCTCAGCATCATTTATCTCTTTCCCACTCCCATTCCCTCCCTTCTTTTTCTCTCTCTCTCGCTCTCTCTGTCTCTCTCTCTGGCACTATCACTCTTCCTTTATCTTCTTCTTTCCCTCTTTCTCTTTCTTTCTCTTGCACACACACTCCATTTATTCTTTTGTACTTCCTCCCCACATTTTCTCTTTTTGTACTCTTTCATCTTTCACTCTCTCCCTCTCCCTCTCTCTCTCTCTCCCTATCTCTTGCCTCGGTCTGCGACTCAGCCTTCTTGGCTGCTTGTCTGTCTCTCTGTTCTCCTCCTCTGCTGTCTCCTCGTCTCATCTGTCTCCTGCTCTGTTGGGTCAGGTCTTCAGCATATCCATCTCCCTGTCTGTGGCACAAAAAAAGGAAAATCTTGGGCTCCCCTCTTTCATCTGTGTGTGTGTGTGTGTGTGTGTTTGTGTGTGTGTGTGTGTGTGTGTGTGTGTGTGTGTGTGTGTGTGTGTGTGTGTGTGTGTGTGTGTGTGTGTATAAGCATAGCTCATCTCATACTAAAGTTCATTCTGCCTCCATGAATACTTAGATCATTTGGACTGGGATTCGCTGCGATGAAAAGATGTTTTGTGCCATGCTTAATTGAAAGGAATTCTGGTGGAGTTTGTGGAAAGTTCTGGAGCGTGGTGAGCTCTGGCTGGGCACGGCTGAAGGAGCAGGTTTAGGGAGCGGAGCACATGGCACAGTGCGGCACGCTGCGTTCTGGAGCAGCACAGTGAACGCCCCAAACTGCAGTAGCTGGTGGAGGCTCAGGCAGAGAGGAGGCTCTTTTGTGTGACTCTTTTGGGGGAAGGAGTCTGTCAGGTCTGAAATCAGCTCTCTCCCTCTCTCTCTCTCTCCCTCTCTCTCTCTTTCTTTCTATTTCTCTGTCTCTTTCTCCCTTCTTCCTCTCATTGTCTCTTGCTTTCATTCTGTTTCTCTCTCTCTCTCCTCTCTCTCTCTCTCTCTCTCTCTCTCTCTCGTTCTTTCTGACTGGCTCCCCGCCTGCCTGCCTGGATGGCAAATCCCACTTGGGTTCCTGCAGCATATCTCCATGGCAACGGCACTATTGTCACACGTGCCTATAGATCCTTTTGGAAAAGGGGCACAGCGAGAGGTGCACTCCCCACCCCAACTCTGCGGAAGAAAGGAAAATTGGGGAGAAATGAAAAGCCATGCCATCATCTCTTCTTCTCCCCTTCCACCATACACACAAACACACACACACACACACACAAACACACACACACACAAACACACACACACACACACACTCATTCTTTCTCTCTCACACACATACACACCTGCCATCAGTCGTCCCGTGCGACCACATGCCACTTAGACAAATATCAGATGATGCTAATGACGGGCTAAGGCTGTGGCCCCTGCTGCGAGCATGCTTTAATATTTGCACTAATAAAGCCACTCTTCGACTGCCACATTCCAGTGTACAAGCCCTCAACCACAGGAGCCCAGTATCCGCTATTCAGGGGACTGTCTCTGATACAAAGGCCCCTGAAATGAGTTGGTACTGCTGTCATCACCACAAGGTTATTAAGGATATTATTAGTCCTGCTTTAAGGTATTAGTTTTAGTACAGGTTGTATGCACTGGTAGTAGAGGTTGGAGCAGAACATATGCAGTAATTGACGTGGTGTGTTGGGAATATATTGGTCTTCAACTATTTGGTATTGGGTATTAACCCTTTTACGTAGACAGAACACATTTTATGTTAGGCATTCATTTATTATAAAATCATATAACACTGTAAAGCCTCATGAAAAACACAAACGTGTTAGCCTTGTGTCCAAATATTCAAGAGAGCACATTCTTTCGTGTTTACATGAGCAAAATGGATAATTCATGTTGTCCACCATTTCATCATCCGCCTCAGACAGAGCCTAATGTGTTCAGAACTTTTGCCGGCTTTTGAAGTGACACATGGACAGAACGTCACCTATAATCTGCAGGCTTAAGGCTAATGTATTAGAGCAAAGGTTTTCCTTCAGGAGTATATCACTTATGGACATAATTCATTTGAGTAAAATACTGCAGTCTGTAATAGATGTATTAGAAGGGTTATAAAATATTCATAATGCCTCACAATAATTGATATACAGTATAGTAAGTCTATATAGCCAAATTAGCTATGACTGCACTCATAAAGCAGGACAATGTTGTAGCATAAGCCCTTGCAGCTTGCTTGAAGTATCACAGTGTATTACCGGTATAAAGCTTCTTTTACCTATTGATAATGGCTGAGATGACATCAATTATGGCATTACAGAAGTAAAAAGCTTTTGTTTCGTCAAGCTGTAAGGGCTTGAACAATAACAGTATAGTGCTTTATGAGTGCAGTCAACTATGAATAAATAGTAATAAATGCATGTCAATCATTATGAGGATTTACTGTATGAATGCTTTATAATGTGTATGAATAATGTCTTTCATGAGGTGGTGCTTCATACAATAAGTCAGTTCTACCTATGATGGGTTTGGTATTGTTCATACAGTTCAATTCTGCTGATGGTGTTAACAGAATAAATCATTTCGAGCAGTAGACCTGTGATTCAGTGTGATAGAGTGAAAGTCAGGTTTCTGATTAGTCCTTCCAGACCAAAGCTAGATACTATTGTTAGTTTGGCTTTATATTGCCTTTAGTGTGTTCTAATGTTTTCCTGCAAAGAGGACCACAATGAGTGCCAGTACCCTATGTTGGTAACGAAATTGCATGATTAAATATTTCCACACACCTGTGCCATTTGTTATTGTGCACACCTTAGACAGGGCTCTCCTAATCTTTGTATTTCTCTCAGCATAAAGGAGGTGATAAAGTCTAATAATAGCACTTCCGTCTCCAGTCAAACACAATGCCTGCAGTATTTTTTTTATTATTCAAATGGCACTTAATTACCTGTGGAATTTTAATTGCCTTGCCCAGTGAGTGGGATGTGTGTGTATGTGAGTGTGTGTATGTGTGTGTGTGTGTGTGTGTGTGAGAGAGAGAGAGAGAGAGACGTCGCCAAGGTCACACTGTGACAGTATGGGCGAGGGCTTGTGAGTTGCAGTGGAGACGCCTCCTGCGGATTACTCATCTTCAGGGCCGATCACATGGCAGCACCCCGAACCACCGCTGACAACGAGCTCCACGGACGGACCCATTCAAACCCACGTCTGCACACACACACAAATACACACATACAGTACACACACATATAGAGTCACACACACTCACACAGACACAGTCATACAGACACACAGAGACACACACACACACACACACACACACACACACACACACACACACAGACACACACACACACATAGACTCACAGAGGGAGAGGGATAGATAGACAGACTCAAACGGATGTTCACAGAAACAGAGACACACACACACACACACACACACACACACATACAGGCACAGATACAGAACCACACTCACACTCACAGAGAAAGAGACAGAGAGGAATAGGGAGGAAGGTAGAAAGAGAGAGAGAGAGAGAGAGAGAGAGAGAGAGAGAGAGAGGGAGAGAGAGAGAAACATTCTGCAGAAATCTTTGCCCGGGAGTGGATTTGCATATTCCATGGGTGCCAACTGTTCTTTGTAGTGCCTGATGGAGCTGCAAGAGCGACATGAAGTGAAGCAGGGGCTTGGAGCATGTGGGAAGCAAACGGGTTGGGTGGGGTGGGGTGGGGGGGCTGGCAGTGCAGGGGTGGTGAG